>NW_015652315.1:194867-196693 GCF_001515625.1 Sinocyclocheilus rhinocerous | reverse complement strand
TGAAAAGTTTATTAAGAGTTTTCTTTTCTTCTTCTTCTGTTGTTATGTTGCACATTAGCAACATATTAGTGCACTGCTGCCTCTGACTGGTTTATTAATGTCATTGGTTCCTTTGTGGCTACTTGAATATTTTAAGTAAGCACCACTCAAAACAGTAAGTAAATTGTTTTATTTGCCTTGAAAGTAGCTGTAACTTAATAAAACCTAGTAAGTACAACAACTAAGTAAAGATTACTAATTAAATCTAAGTAAGGTAAACTATTGGATTTTACAGTGCTGTACCATATGACTTTTATGTTGTTTTATTGTTTTGATTGGTGTTTTATTAATCTGATTTTATAATTTCTTGTACAGCACAATGGTCAACGACTGTTGCTGTATTGTACTATATAAATAAACCAAACCAAACCAAACGCTCAAAGCAACACTGCGAGACAGCAAATAGCGTTGCAACTATGAAAAAAAATAATAACTTGTTTTAAGTGAAAGATTACAAATGTGTCTTTTTATTTTTATTTGTAGGCTGTTACATTTAATTAATTGTTCAAATGGTGATTTCACATTATGCTAGGGTTAGGTGCATCTGTGCTATTCACTGTTCACCACCCGTCATTTCCCTCTGATTTTAGGGTTAAATTAGGTTTAGGGCCAGAGGGACTATGTTTTCAGACAGGATCAATAAAATATGCTGATTCAGGAACAGGTCTTACTTGGCAAAATCATGGCAGTCGTGTGTGTGTGTGTGTGTGTGTATACCTGGTATTTATCACATGATGGGGACCAAATCTCCCCACAAGGATAGGCCCCCATGAGGAAACAAGCTTATAAATCATAAAGAATGAAATTTTTTTGAAAATCTAAAATTGCATAAAGTTTCCTGTGACGGGTAGGTTTAGGTGTAGGGTTGGTGTATAGGGCAATAGAAAATAGTTTGTACAGTATAAAATCCATTACGCCTATGGAATGTCCCCATAAAACATGGAAACGCAACGTGTGTGTGTGTGTGTGTACGTGTTTGGCTACTTGTGCAGTTATATTGACATGACCAGCACCCTAGCATCTCTCGCCAGTTTCGTCATAGATTGCGACATGCCGTGTTTCCGGTGATGCATGTTTTGAATGAGAAACGTGTGCATTTATGCGGGATAGTATTTGCATCGTTTAACAACTTAAATTATGCCCTGCTCCTCACACTAAACAATTATATTCCACCAGAGAGGACTGCGACTGCAACTGCAACGCATCGTCATTTGGACTACTGTGGTACTGCTTTTTGACGTTTCTGCAATAAATTCTTGTGATTACACGTGTTTCTATGTTGCGTTTCTCTTATTGACTGTATACTTTATACACTCACTCTTTATTGGTTGATTTTTTCTTTATAAAAATAAAACATTTTTAATGCAATACCTTTTTTATTGCACCGTTACATGAATTGTGGATTTTAAGGCTGATTTTCTATTCTATATATATTCTATTTCTATTCTATATAAAATTACAGAGTTTGAATGTAAAAATACAGCTAAATATAAAACTAATAAGATTTACTTTAAAATTACAAAAAAGAACATTAAATTGTTAGTATGGACATAAACCTTTAATATAATGAGCTACATTATTTAATTACAGATTATATTTGTAATTTTACGTAAATTTGTACATAATTTAAGAAAACAGAAAAAATACTGTATAAATAATACAGTACTTTTTTTTATAAAAATGTAATAATTAATCATTAATGGAATAATACTTAAAATAACAGTCAAGTTGTTAATTTACAGATATTGTTTGTAATTTTACATGAATTTGTATGTAATTTAAGAAAA
>NW_015652315.1:182971-192462 GCF_001515625.1 Sinocyclocheilus rhinocerous | reverse complement strand
TGACATTTCTGCAATAAATTCTTGTGATTACACGTGTCTGTATGTTGCGTTTCTCTTATTGACTGAATACTTTATACACTCACTCTTTATTGGTTGATTTTTTCTTTATAAAAATAAAACATTTTTAATGCAATACCTTTTTTATTGCACCGTTACATGAATTGTGGATTTTAAGGCTGATTTTCTATTCTATATATATTCTATTTCTATTCTATATAAAATTACAGAGTAAAATACAGCTAATACAGCTAAATATAAAACTAATAAGATTTACTTTAAAATTACAAAAAAGAACATTAAATGGACATAAACTGTTAGTATGGACAAATCTTTAATATAATGAGCTACATTGTTTAATTACAGATTATTTTTTTTACGTAAATTTGTATATAATTTAAGAAAACAGAAAAAATACTCTATAAATAATACAGTAATTTGTTTGTATAAAAATGAGAATTACTGTAATTTGTCATTAATGGAATAATACTTAAAATAACAGTGAAGTTGTTAATTTACAGATATTGTTTGTAATTTTACATGAATTTGTATGTAATTTATGAAAACAGGAAAAATACTGTATAAATAATAGTTATTTTCCTGTATAAAAAAATGAGAATTACTGTAATTTGTCATTAATAATATAATACGTAAAATAACAGTCAAGTTGTTAATTTACAGATATTGTTAGTAATTTTACATACACTGAACAAAATTATAAACGCAACACTTTTGTTTTTGCCCCCATTTTTCATGAGCTGAACTCAAAGATCTAAGACTTTTTCTATGTACACAAAAGCCCTATTTCTCTCAAATATTGTTCACAAATCTGTCTAAATCTGTGTTAGTGAGCACTTCTCCTTTGCCAAGATAATCCATCCACCTCACAGGTGAGGCAGTGATCTAATGTTTAGGAGCCCAAACTTTAAAAATTGTTTTTGTTCATTTATTTTGCATTTTTCTGGTTTAATCACAATCAGATTTTTTCTAGAGCCTACATTAAATTTATATTTTGACCTCACTATTCGGGGAACAGACCAGTGTGAATTTCGTCAACGAAGACGATGACGAAAAATATTCGTTAACGAACAATTTTTCTGTAAGACGAGACGTTGACAACACACAGCAGTCCAAATGTCTATCGTGTAGAGTATCTCACGTAAATACAGTCAGTTATGGATTAAGTGAATGTAAACCGGTCGGTGAAAACTGAACGTGTGTCAGTATTACATGCATGTCTTCTGTCTTAAAGGGACAGCATTCCTAATTAAAAACCCTCTACCGCATGGTGTAGCCATATGGCAACATACTCTTTGTGTTCATTTCCTTGCCACTTAACATATTCCATGGTGTGCCATAGCCAAGCCACATATGGCTCTCAGTTGTGTGCTATCATCTGGGCCATATACCTCAAAAAAATTGTCATCCAAAAGAAAGTTCCCTCCAATTCTAAATCCATGGCAAAACATATACGGTTAAAGTTTGGCCCATATGTGCTCAGCCATGCCATACCTAGGCCAAATGTGACAGCTATCAGCCACATTTGGCCCAAACGTTCTTGCTATCTGGGATTTTATCTTTAAAGAACGTTCAATCTTGTGTCTGAAGTTTAATTACACTTTTTAAATAGCATTATAATCAGAGAGCATATAAAGAACGTACAAAAATTATGGTAATGAAATTACGTGCATACGACGTTGTAGTTACGTTGCCAATAAGTCATGAAGTTACCAATATATTACGAATAGAGAACCTATCTGGGACGTGCTTGGTTATCTTGTTACGTTGGGAGGACGTACTGACGACGTTGTGAGTTGGTAATGGGATGGTAATGGAATTACGTGCATATGACGTCGTGGTTACGTTGCCTATTAGTAAGTCATGAAATTACCAAAAAGTAAGAATACATTACGTAACTGTTACGTCGTGTGTTAGCTGGGTTGTCATTATTAACCTTTTTTTTTTCGTTTGGCACAAGTGAAGTTGTTTTTGATGATTTGCCTAAAGAGCATACATGTGAGGTTACGATTGAATGAAATATAATTTTATTTATGTTCCTGTATGAGATTTTAGATGGTTCATACAGTTCTGGGAACTCTATTACACTTGAAACAATCTTCTCCTCTATTTTTTCAATAGGCTGTTCAGTTAAATGTTAACTGATTGGTTGAAACCGACGCGGCTGCCGCTGCCGCTCACAAAAAAGATAAAATATTTTTATCTTTGCGGCGCCGTGGAAGCGGTAGGATTTTGGGTGCACGAGCACCGTTTGCGCTCCGCCTCCGCGCCGCCAGCGAAACCACCCGCATTTTGCCGCTTTCCTTATGTCTCCCATTGAGAATGAACTAGACACTCGCGACTACCGCGTACCGTGTGAAAGGGCCTTTAGGGAACCTTGTGTAATTTTCACTGAAATATTTGACTTCGCTTGTTTTTCTCTTCTAATCCTCACTCACAAAGACTGTTGGTGTTAATCCCGTGCGAGTCTATACTTTAAGTTCATTTCATTTATTTGTGCAGATCGGCTTGTTTAAAGGGAAAAAAACAGCGCTTATAGATGCACTAAGTCATTTCCCCGTATTATTTCTCTCCTCTCGTCGCTTCACACTCCAGTCCAGCGGGTGGCGCTAAAACACATTCGTTTGTTTGCCAAACACCATTAAACCTAAGAGGAAGAAGATTAGTTTCACCGCGCTCTCTGTTGTTTTGTCGTGATGCTGCCTAGAAATGTTTTTTTTTTCTGTAAATATAAAAATACAGTTTTTGAATCAGGTCAGTAAATACCTGTAATATTCTCTTCCTCATAGTCCGAGGAACCAGAAACCTGGAGAATAAAACAGGAGGAACAAGGAGGTGTTTATTCTTCATTCATCATCTTACATTATTGTTTGTGGTACATTAGGCTAACAAAGATTTAACAGGGTGCCTGCAGAATCAGATCTTTAAAAAGTTTTACATTCCAGGGCCGGTGTTGTGCCCAATTCTGACCCCTGACAAATTATTACCCCCGTAGTATTGGTAGGTTTAGGTTTAGATGTGTGGGAGGGGTTAGGATTAGAGGTGGGGTTAGGATTAGGCAATCAGATAGCGATTTCAACGACAGGGGTAATAATTTGGCAGGGGGTCGAAAATGGGCACAACACCGGACTGCAATTTCAGGCCAGGAAATCTCACACTCATCCAGGTCATACAGGAAAAAGGGGCCAAAATTGTACCTTTTGTTGTACAAGTTTGCCACTGTAGCAATACCCTTAAAAGGACATATTTGTACCTGTTTTACCCCTAATAGGTACATATTATTATTACCTTAGATTAGTAATTTCCTTAAGATACTAATATGTCTATTATAGGTTAAAAAAAGGTACAAAGATGTTCTTTTAAGGGTACTGCTCAAGCTGTTGTACCCCAAAAGGTGCAATTTTGGCCCCTTTTTTCTGTATATAGCCTATACATTCAAAACAATTTCTGAAACCACAGACAACCCTATTATTTATATGGCCATCACATAAAAAGGTCTAAATCCTTAGTCTAAGGCCGTGGAAAATAAAGGTTCTCTCTTACACTGCTGCACCTTCACTTCCCTTTTTCTTTTATTAATTTTCCTTAATATCTGTCTCTCCTTTTATTTTCTTGTACCTGTCACTTCTTCACCAGCAGGTTTACTGTTACGATCTTGTTTCAAAACAACCACATCATTGCAATTTGTTTGCACAAAATGTTGGTATTTATCTTAAAATGACTTAAATACCCTAGATTTAACACACCTATATTTCATACAAATATATTAAAACACATTTTCTAAAGTGCCTAAATGTCAAAATTAGTACAATTTATTTAATGAACAATCCTAACACTGAACATACTATTGCATTATTAGGCTGTGACTCATTAATTTTCACTTTGGTACATTGGGAAGGCATAAATATGAAATAATAATAATAATAATAAAAAAAATAAAAAAAAAACAGGGCAGCTGGCCAAATCAGCCGCCAGGCCACCGGGAATTCTCCCAGTGCTCCCGATGACCAGTCCGGGCCTGTTAAATTCCTTAATGTAAAAATAAGGGCTTAATTATCATTAAAATGTCTTAAAGCCACATTTCAAAGATCTTAAAAATGCGATGGAACTGACAATGAAAAGATTTATTTTATTTTCGCTCATTGCTTTTTTAGAATAGTAAAACTGTTGAGCTCAGAGCTTGTGAGACACATCAGATTAAATTTTTTACATTAGTGTAATCGCCAACATTTTGTGGACAAAGGTTTACCTGTTTTCTTGCTGTTTTCCCCCTAAAAATAATTAATGTACAATTATGTAGGGCTGGGGAGTAACAGAATACATGTAACAGCGTTACGTAATCAGGACACAAAAATCTAATAACTGTAATTTTTTACAGTTACATCAAAAGGTATTCAGTGCAAAGTATTTAGATTACAGTTACATTTAGTAAAAAGTGGGAATACTATCAGGATTACAGTTGTTTCATTTAAAAATTAAATGAGTATTTTGAGATAATAACGATATATTTAGCGCTGCTTCATCATAGTTCCTGGTTCTGTTGACTCACGTGAGCCACCTGTTGGTGCGTGTGCAAATAACACCCGTCTATAATTATTCTCCTCAAACGCAGGATGAGATGATGCTACAGTAAATTAAATACGAAGCTTCCTGCTGGGAAAAACGTTTTCATGTCTGGAAATTTCAGTTATTTTGTTTTCAATGAGGATAAAGGAAATAACATGGTTCAGGGCTCCAGACTCATTCTTCCCACTGGTCACTCTTTTGCGACTAACTTTCTCAGTTGGTCACACGAGCACGTGATTTGGTCGCAATATTTTATTTTTTTTATTTTTTTGTGCTACAACATAGGATTAATCAATGCACGTTGATGAACTTTTATCAAAGTTTATAGTTATATGGAAACGAAAGTGGTTAATATTCAACCCGTTCTTTTTCATCAGTAGTATTGTTTGTGATTTGAATTTTGTGAATGGGAGTTCCTCTTTTGCTGTGTAAGCTTTTCAAAATGAAAACAAAAAGAAAAGTAAAACTAAACTTGCCATTGGTGACAGTGCTTGCATGTTTTTTCCCCCTCAAGAATAACAACATGTTCACTTTCTCTGGTTTAAGAAGTGAATCTTTTACTCTACTTTAGCTTGAAAACCATCCATCGGTTCCTCAATATTACGTAATTTTTGCTGTGCGCACCTTCATGCTTGTGCTGATGCGGCAAGTATAAACCAGGCTGAGTAGTATAAAGTAGGCTACTCAACCAAATTGAACATTTGCCGTATGACTAGCATGGAAATCATGTTAGCTAAAATTTAGTGTTTGTTAGTAGGGCTGGGCGATTTTATCGATTAATTCAAATTTAATGTTTTGCCGCGATTTTATTCTTTAGAAATCAAGGAATCGCGATTTTGAATAGAAATATGACCAAACGTTAGAATTAGACACTTTCACAATATGCGGTGATAACAGTAAAGAGAAAAGATCGATCCAACCGCATATCGGCGCACGTGATTAACCGCTCAAGTGTGACGAGCTCATATCGATAGGCGGTATTCACACAGAATGCGCTTTTGGTGTTGACAGATGTGACGCGGGCAGTGGAATAGGAAAAACACGCAAGAACATGGGAGTGAACTTCTTTTTACTTGAGCGCTGTGTTTTTTTGAGAATGCCGTTTCATGCATGAGACGCTGCAAGAGATGCGAGTGCAACAGTCAAACGCGTTCATGTTTACATAGAAAAAAACAATGAAAATCAGCACAAGCGTATAAAAAAAACTTTAATTACTACTGCATGTCTGATATTTCTTGCTAGCATCATGGTGACAGGCTGAAAGCTGCTGTTGTTTACAGAACATTTATAATTAATAATACTGTTCCGGTGTTATACCTTCAGTCATTTTTAATTCGAATTACCTTGACTTTTGATATTTCTTTTTGAAGCATTTTCTTAGAATGATTTCGTATTATGTATAAGACAAGTTTGTACAATATGTAGTTGTAGTTTATACATATTTTCTGCAAATATATTTAACAAGTGATTTGTTTAACATTTACATCATGCTGATGTGCTGCAGTTGGAATAGAATTTCCTCTTAAATAGAGGCTTAATAAAGAAAAAGTTACTTGAATCCAGTAGTTACATTTTCAAGTTGACTAGTTAAAAATCGTTAAAAAAAAAATCAAGAATCGGTCAAATGTTCTGAAAGAAACTGAGATTTTAATTTTTGCCAAATCGCCCAGCCCTATTTGTTAGTGATTTAAAATTCCATGGTGTGCATGACTGCAGATGTGGGTAAGTTTTCTAGCAGAAAATGAGCTGGAAAATGTAGAAATTAACACGAGAGTCCCCACACCCTGGATCAGTCAATGGAATAAAGAAAGATCACAGCATTTCACATTCATTTCAACATGTAGGCTTATTTTAAAATAGACTAATATTTAGGGATGGGTGATATCTTATCGTTTGCGATATACTGGTAAAAATTCTCCCCACGATAAGAATTAGTCTTCCCGCGATAATAACGATAAAGTCCAGTTGTTGACATATTTCTTTGTGCGACTGTGTGGAGCAACATCACGGAAGGCAGATGTGAAATTGAGGAGGAGTTTATCGCTAAATGAGAAGCTACTTCTACAATCTGGAACTGGTTGTGTCAGGGATGTACAGTGCACAAAAAGTATTATTATATTATGTTATTATATTATATTATAATTATATTATTTATTGTTATATTACCCTGACGCAAAAAAAAAGTTAAAATATACATGTTTTATCTCTTCTGTCTAGGGCTGGGCAATATAGCTAAAAAAAATTATCAATGATATCATGTTTCATGTTGTTCAGTACTGATAATTATTGACATTTTTAATGACCTTTTTTAAAACAAAGAGCAATAGAAAAAAAAAATTAAACACTATACTTTTATTTTACCCAATTTATTTAGACAACAAATCATTTTTTTGTTTTAACAGTCAAACACAAAATAAAATTTAAACAAATATTCTTATGTTTTACATGCAGATTAAATTATTCTTAAGGAAACTTTTGGCTTGTCTCCCAAGGCCAAAGGAGGGCACAATGAGCAAAATAATGCAGCGCGTTAAATTGTCAATGCAATGAAATAACTGTTTATAAAAAAATGTGCATAACGTTTAAATTTACATATATAAATCAAATATAACTTTGTGAATTGCATAAACAATTATGAACAAAGCAGCATTATGTATTTACGTATAGCTTAATAAAAAGAGCCAAAATGCCAGTCACACTGATTGCATTTAAAGTGTCATGAAACCCTAAAACATTTTTTTTGAGTTGTTAACATATATGAACTCATTATGTCTGTTATTAAGTGAAAAGTGGTTATTTTTTTTAATTTGAGCAATTTCGTTCTCCCGGTTAAAAAAGAAAAGTTGAACCAACGTCACGAAAAGTGACGTATATGCATTAATCTGGAGTGGTGATTGGCTGCCGTGGCTGGAGAGTACATGTCTACGTCATCGGTTTTCCGAGTTTTCTCAGCATTATTCATGAGAATTAAATCTTATGATAAAATCACTGCACTGTATTAAGGTTATCTTACAGCGGAGAATTCAAATCTGATGAACGAGCTTCCGCGTTGTCAGTTCATCTCTGTAAACACGACCATAACAATATTTAATATGACAACACGTGGAGCACGCATGAGAGAGCAATTTCTGTGCTGAACGTCGTGACGAGTTTAACAACACTAGCTGCGCGCAGTGTTGCCAGATTGTTCCCGCCCAATTGTTTTGAATTTGATTGTGTGGGTAAAAATTGGCTTGGGCGGGTGGACAAAATTTAAGCTGGTTTGGGGTCAGTTTGGCGGTTTTCAAACATATAAATTGTGTAGGCTAATTGGTTAACAAACAAGCCCAAGTGTGCATACTGCATCCAATCAGTCATCACGACGTTAAACACACACGGCAAAGACAACTGGTGCTGATGTTGACGTCGCAGCCGCACTTAATCACTAGGGATCAGCAGACAGACGTGATGATTCATGAGTGACGGGTTTTTAGCACGATAACAGATCTGATTTTGAATGTATAACTGTATAAGTGATCATAATGCCTAAATATATGTTACATTGTAAAGAGTGGAGAGTGTTTTAACTCTCAAAACGTGAATTACACCTGTTGAGGGAGAGATGACACGAAGGCTCTAATATCACTGCAACTTTGAAATCAGAGCACAGTTAAATTATTTAATCCACTGATTCTCAAAGTGTGGTACGCGTAAATCACTGAATTAAATATAAATTAATGTTTAAACACTTTTAAAAAGTTTGCAAGGTGGCTAAATGATGCCTCTGTTATTTTTTTATCAAGTACTGTACATTTTTGTACTTTACATTTAAGTACAGTACAGTTTTTATTTAACTTTTAGGTACAGTAGGCAACATTTTAATTTAATCATTTAAGTTTTTTATTTACCTGAATGTAAGCACAGTGCAGTGTTAATGTTCAAACTGTATTTACAATGTTAAAGTGGCTGACAACATAAATATTCTTATTAGGAATAAAACTGCCTCATTTTTTAACTGTGCATAGCTGTAGCTGAATAATTAGGCCTACTACACTGCTGACATTTAATGTTGGCCATTATGGTGGTAGGCTACTTGGAGAGCTAAATATTTTCTGAGGTGGTACTTGGTGTAAAATGTTTGAGAACCACTGATTTAATCAAAATATACTTATATCTATACGATCCTATCTAGGTTTGGGAATCGAAAATCGATTCCAGAATCGGATACTTAAAGGAACACTCCACTATTTTTGAAAATAGGCTCATTTTCCAACTCCCCTAGAGTTAAACAGTTGAGTTTTACCGTTTTCGAAACCATTCAGCCGAACTCCGGGTCTGGCGTTAGCACTTTTAGCTGTAGCTTAGCATAGATCATTGAATCTGATTAGACCGTTAGCATCTCGCTCAAAAATGACCAAAGAGTTTCTATATTTTTCCTATTTAAAACTTGACTCTTCTGTAGTTACATCGTGTACTAAGACCGACGGATTTTCTAGGCCGATATGGCTAGGAACTAGACTCTCATTCCGGTGTAATAATCAAGGAACTTTGCTGCCGTACCATGGGTGCAGCAGGCGCAATGATATTACGCAGCGCCTGAAAGTAGGCTAACTTCCATCAGCATAACCAACGTGACCACCTGCTTCCACAGGGAGCGTGCTGGGGACTATTTTCAGGCGCTGCGTAATATTATTGCGCAATTTGTAGCTCTTTCGTAATTTGTCTTGTCTTATTCTGCTTCTTTTTCAAAAATTATAAATTATGTATATATTATATATGAACAACTATAATTTTAATAAGTTGCTCCCTTTTCACTACTGTTAAAGGGATAGTTCACCCAAAAATGAAAATTGTCATAATTTATTCAGGTTTTTCCAAATTCAATCCTTGATTCAAATTTCTCATAAGCTTAATTGATTTGGTCTAAAGAG
>NW_015652315.1:175921-182858 GCF_001515625.1 Sinocyclocheilus rhinocerous | reverse complement strand
AATGACTATTTTTGTTTGAAGACTACATATAAAATAGCTACCAAAATAAATGTTGGTAACTGCAGTTTGACTAAAAGTAATGACTAAAAGTTGACAAAAATGCAATGACTTTTTGTCGACAAACTATGAAAGACTCAAATGACTAAAATGTGACTAAGACTATTAAGCATATTTGTCTCAAGATAAAGACTAAGACTAAATCAAAAATGCCTGTCAAAATTAACACTGATTAAAAAAAAAATGTAGTTAATATTTGCATCATTTATTATTTATTTTATCCACCCGCAACACACCTGCAAATAATCAGAATGCATTTTTTATTACCTGACCCGTGGATATAGGAAAAGCAAAATATGATTGCTGCCTAAATCAGACGGATTTACTGAAAATGCAAATTCATTCTCTGCCAGCAGGAGGGTGCTTTAAAGCTGGAGAAACAGGTTTCCCCAGTAACGGCTACACAGAGCTCACAAACGCTGCTTTATCAGGCATATAACATGCAAGATGAAATGAAAATGACATCAAAAATTTTCTAAAGATAGTCTTCCTTCAGAAATACAGTGAAAAACACCTGCACCTCGTTTTGATTTTTAAACGTGCAGTACGTGTGCTCATGTTTATTCAACGAAGCCTTTTGGAAAATCCGTCAGTTTTGATATTGTGGCGAGCGCCACAAATAAATAAATGTATGGGAAACACATCCCACAGCACAACCACCTGAGCCCAACTTCAGTCTACTCATCACCTTAACTTTAACTGCGTTTGTAGCCGGCGCCATAGCCAGACTGATAAACAAACACAGACCGGAAGTTAACTTCGGGCCAGGCGCGTGCGCCCAATGAAACCGTCTATATAAAGCTTGAAGCATCAGAAGCATCGGTATCGGTACGCCGTATCGGCTGCAAAAATCCTGATCGGAGCATCCCTAGTCACCATACTTGGCCACACGTCACTTCACTTTCACTTTCTTAGAAACGAGCTCCTGGACATAAGATATAGCACACCAAATAACTTTTTGCCGACGTTTGAACATTCAGAAGTTTTACTGGACATTTTAGTTGGAGGAGCTGCGATACTATACAAGTGCTCCAGGCGACGCAAACAAAGGAAGCGCACTGGTGCACTCGTGAAATTCAGACAGCGCGGTTTTAGGACTCCACTGCCGAGCATTCATCTGGCGAATCTCCACGCCCTAGCAAATAAATCAGACGAACTACAACTCCTCCCCCGCACAAACAAGGACTTTCTAAACTCTGCTGCGCTTTGCTTCACGGAAACCTGGCTGGACGGAGCCATTCCGGACAGCGCGCTTCATCTATCGGGCTTCCAGCTGTTCAAAGCGGACCGTGTCACCGAGTCGTCGGGGAAAACGAGAGGCAGTGGATTATGTTTTTATATCAATGAAGGCTGGTGTACAGACGTGACAGTTTTAAAGAAGATGTGCTGCCCAAATTTGGAAGCTCTCTTTATTAACTGTAAGCCTTTTTATTTGCCGTATGTCACAGAATTTGGCAAATTTTGGATGAAAAATTCAAAAGTAGATCCATACAATTAAAGGCAGAGTAAGTGATTTTTCAAAAACACTTTATAAAACTGATTCGGGCCGAATCGCAAAACAAACTTGTAGCCAATCAGCAATAAGGGGCGTGTCTACTCGTGATGTGGAGGAGAGCGCGTTCAGTGCATGGGACGGACATTAGCCGAGCCGAGCGACAGAAAGATAGAGATGGCGGATAAAAAACAAAAGAGGAAAACGTCTGCGGAACGATAAGGCAAGAAGTAGGACCTGTGTAAATATCGGATCAGCTTTCCAGCGCTGGAGAGAACTCAAGGAGCGGAGGCCTGCGATCGGACCCGGCGGAGCTATCAAAATAGGGGCAAGACCCTTTTGGGGTAGGGGCGTGTTTGTTTTGGTGATTTCAAATATCAACATTGGCTATCAGAAATCACTTACTCTGCCTTTAAAGGATGCATACCACTCTGTCCCCCGTGCAGCACTGAGACTCTCTGATCACTGTTTGGTTCATCTTCTAATAGCCTAAATGCTGAAACTTAAATCTTCTAAACCTGTAGTAAAAACTGTAAAGAGATGGACTGTTGAAGCAGAGCGGGATTTACAAGCCTGCTTCGACCTCACTGATTGGAGTGTTTTTGAGGCTGCAGCTACTGATCTGGACGAGCTCACTGACATCCTACATCAGTTTCTGTGAGGACATGTGTGTTCCCACTAGGGCTGAAACGATTAGTCGATTAGTCGACAACTATGTAGTAAAAAAAAAAAATTTAGTAAAATCTGTTATGCCATTAAGGTTAAGTGTTATCACTGTACCGCCGTGATGTAAAAGATTTTGTTTTACGTGGATATTGAAATGCGAGTGAAGTACATAATAAATAATAATTTGCCATTCAAATACATCGCGAATACGGAAACATTTGATTTTGTGTGGAATGAGAGACCCAACGTTGGTTTCAGTTTCGTTTTAACCTAAATTAGTTCATTTTGGCTTGTCATTTATATTGCTATAGCTTCTTATATTTTGAATGATTTAAAGGGGTCATATGATGCGATTTCAAGCTATGTTTACAGTGTTTATTATAATGTTTGTAAACATTTCGCGTCGGCATTAGGTCCATTTCTGAATTAAAAAATAAAATGTGACTTATATGCGACTTGTTTTCCCCTAAAAACACATTTTTTTATACGCGTAGTATCACTCTTGCTTTGTGACATGGTGCTCCATCATGCTGGAAATTGCACGGATCATCACCAAATTGCTCATGGATCGTTGGAAGAAGTCGCTCTTGCAGGATGTTTTGATACCATTCTTTATTCATGGTAGTGTTTTTGGGCAGAATTGTGAAAGAGCCCACTCCCTTGGTTGAAAAGCAATCCCACACATGAATGGTCTCAGGATGCTTCACTGTTGGCACAACACAGGACTCATGGTAGCATTCACCTTTTCTTCTCCGAACAATCAATTTTCCAGATGTCCCAAACGGTCTGAAGGGAGCTTCATCGGAGAAAATAACTTTCTACCAGTCTTCTGCTGTCCAATCCTTGTACTTCCTGCAGAATTTCAGTCTGTCCTTGACGTTTTTCTTGGAGAGAAGTGGCTTCTTTGCTGCCCTTCTTGACACCAGGCTGTTGTCCAAAAGTCTTCACCTCGCTGTGCGTGCAGATGCTCTCACACCAACCTGCTGCCGTTCCTGAGCAAGCTCTGCACTGGTGTTGACACGATTCCAGCTGACTCCTCAGGAGGAGACGGTCCTGGTGCTTGCTGGACACTCTGGGACATCCTGAAGACTTTTCACTGCAGTCGAACCTCTCTCTTTGAAGATCCAGTAAATGGTTCTTTCAGGTGCAATATTCTTTGTAGCAATTTACTTGCATGTGAGGCCATTTTGATGCAAAGCGATGATGGCTGCACGTGTTTCTTTGGAGGTAAACATTGCTAACAAGAACACAATGATAGGAAGCGCTTCTTCCCTCCTTTTATAGCAATCCTTTAAATCCTATAAAACTCCTGTTATAATGGTATTAAACAGTATTAAATGCGATGTTCTGATACCTGCAGATACCTTGTAGAGAGCTCGTCAGATTCAGTGGCTGTAGTTATAAAATCTGTAAAATAATGTAAATTACATGAATAAAACAAAAGTTTTTTTTTAAATTTTTTTATGTTACACATACAGATGACAATGTTGTCAAAACGATCTCGTTCACAAAGATCCATTAATCTTTACTTTGTGAAGAAACAATACATGCCATTAGACTGAACAAGATGCATTTTGAACCTTCGTTTCAAAACTTTAAAGGGATAGTTCACCCAAAAATGAAAATTCTATCATTCAATTACTCACCCTCAAGTTGTTTCAAACCTGTATAAATTATTTTTTTTCTGCTCAACTCAAAGGAAGATATTTTGAAGTGAATGGTGCCCAGAAACCGCTTGGATACAAATATTCTTCAAAATATCTAATCTGTTGTTCAGCAGAAGAAATAAATTCACACAGGTTTGGAACAACTCGAGGTTGAGTGAATGATGACAGAATTTTCATTTTTGGGTAAAATTTCCCTTTAAGTCCCCCAAAAATGCTAATGCTGTGTAAATGCATGGACAAAACGCATATGTTTTCTGTTTTAATTGAAAATGGTGTTGTGTAAATGCCTCATTAATGATCATAAGTTCTACTAGGGTTCAGTTTAAGGAGGCAAGACACATTTTTCAAATCAAAACAAAACAAAAATAGGCATTTTGGCTGTTAATTTACAAAACTGCAGAAATTTGGGGGCCTTAAATGCAAACTTTTGAAAACAGGTATCGAAGTGCAAATTCCAAAGTTTACATGCTACAAAAAATTGTGAAAACTGACATCATGCGCTTGTGTATTGCATGTTCAGTCTATAGGCGGCATTGCCATCTACTGGCCTGTCAGCATACTACAGCGTTTTTAGTTTTCATGGATCCGTGTGAACAGGGAATGTTTCAACAATGTTGTTGTCTGTACACAAAACTTAAAAAAAAAAAAAAGCAAAGAAAAAATGTTCAGCTTGCTGTTGTGCTGAATGCACCCTAATTTCCTTTTGCTTTCCAAATGTCTCAATTGATTTTCATCACTTTAATGTTTTCATTTTAGGCCTGATGAAAGTGAAAGAAGAACAAGATCTGAATGAAGTGGAGGAGAAGCATCAGCATCAGAAAACTCATGATGTCACCACTGGAGAAAAATCAATGAGTTGCTCCAAAACTGAAAACAGTTGCTCACAAAGCAACATTCAAGTAACAGAAGTCAAAAGGCTCTTCACCTGTTCTGAGTGTGGAAACTCATTCACTCGTAAAACATACCTTAAGTATCACATGAGAATTCATAACAGAAAAAAGCCTTTCGTCTGTTCTCAGTGTGGAAAGAGTTTTACACAGAAAGGACACCTTAAGGATCATTTGGTAACACACTCTTCAGAAAAGCCTTTCATCTGCTCTCAGTGTGGAAAGTCTTTCACACGTAAAGGATACCTTAAGACTCACATGTTAATTCATTCTGGAATAAAGTATTTTACCTGCTCTCAGTGTGGAAATACTTTCAAACAGAAAAGAAGCCTTGACAAACACATAATGATTGTTCATACTGGAAAAAGGCCTTTCACCTGCTCTGAGTGTGGAAATACTTTCACACGCAAAGAAAACCTTAAGAGTCACATGTTAATTCATATGGGAAAAAAGCCTTTCACCTGCCCTCAGTGTGGAAACACTTTCCGCCAAAGAGGAAACCTTTGGAATCACATGAAAATTCACACTGGAATAAACTCTTTCAGCTGCTCTCAGTGTGGAAAGACTTTTACTTGTAAAGGAAGCCTGAAGAATCACATGTTAATTCATGCTGGAATAAAGCCTTTTGTCTGCTCACAGTGTGGGAAGAGTTTTACATATAAAGGATGCCTTAAGGATCATTTGGTAACTCACACTTCAGAAAAGCCTTTCACCTGCTCCCAGTGTGGAAAGTCTTTGTCACGTAGAGGAAGCCTTAAGAATCACATGTTAATTCATACGGGAATAAAGACTTTCATCTGCTCTCAGTGCGGAAAGAGTTTCACACAGAAAAAACAACTCAATGAACATGTGCATATTCACACCTCAGAAAAGAATTTCACTTGCTCCCAGTGTGGAAAGTCTTTGTCACGTAAAGAAACCCTTAAGAATCACATGTTAATTCATGCTGGAATAAAGCCTTTCATCTGCTCTCAGTGTGGAAAGAGTTTCACACAGAAAAAACAACTCAATGAACATGTGCATATTCACACCTCAGAAAAGAATTTCATTTGCTTTCAATGTGGAAAGACTTTGTCACGTAAAGAAACCTTTAAGAAGCACATGTTAAAACATGCTGGAATAAAGCCTTTTACCTGCTCCCAATGTGGAAAGAGTTTCACACAAAAAAGACAACTTAATATGCATGTGCATATTCACTCTTCATAAAAATCTTTCACCTGTCCTTAGTGTGGAAATGCTTTCACATCTAAAGGAAGCTTTGAGAGTCATTAATAATTAGATGTTAATTCATGCTGGGGGAAAAAAGCTTTTTACTTGCTCTCAGTATGTAAAGTGTTTCACCTGTAAACAAGGATTTAATAGTCACATGAGGATTCACATTGAAGCGATTCATTAACACGTCATCTGAGTGTAAAGAGCTTTAAATGGACAAGGAGTCTCAAGAGCTTATCTGCACTGTGCAGTAAGGTGATTTAAAAGTGCAGTAAACAATTTTTGAGAAAGCTGTTGAATGTTAATCCGACCGAGCCCCACAATGCACTTGTCAATCAGCATTAAGGGGCATGTCACTCGTAAATCATTTACTCACTGTTATACATTGAAATAATTTTTATATCTTTAATGTACAGTGGGGAAAATATTTATTTGATCACATGCTGATTTTGTAAGTTTACCCACTTACAAAGAAATTAAGGGTTTTAATTTTTATGGTAGGTTTATTTTAACAGATAGAGACAGAATATCAACCAAAAAATGCAGAAAAAAAACACATATAAAAGGTTAGAAATTGATTTGCATTTCAGTGAGTGAAATAAGTATTTGATCCCCTCCCAACAAGCAAGAATTCTGGCTCCCACAGATTGGTTATGTGGCCATGTGGAACACAAATTAGTCCTGCCACTTTAAGAAGTTACTCCTAATGTCAGCTCGTTAGGTGTATAAGACACCTGTCCACATAATCTGTATCTTCCATTCCAACCTCTCCCACCACCATGGGCAAGACCAAAGAGCTGTCAAAGGATGTCAGAGACAAGATTGTAGATCTGCACAAGGCTGGAATGGGCTACAAGACCACTTGTAGGAGACAACTATTGGTGCGATTATTTGAAAATGGAAGAAATACAAAACAACCATCAATAGGCCTCGGTCTGGAGCTCCGTGCAAGATCT
>NW_015652315.1:166014-175846 GCF_001515625.1 Sinocyclocheilus rhinocerous | reverse complement strand
ACTCGCCGTGTTTGGAGGGAGAGAAATGCTGACTATGACCCCAAGAACACCATACCTACAGTCAAGCACGGAGGTGGAAACATTATGCTTTGAGGCTGTTTTTCTGCTAAGGGTACAGGACGACTTCACCGCATTGAGGGGCAAATGGACGGGGCCATGTACTGTAAAATCTTAAAGATGTATTGAGGATCTGTAAAGAGGAGTGGATCAAAATCCCTCCTGAGATGTGTGCAAACCTGGTGACCAACTACAGGAAACGTCTTACCTCTGTCCTTGCCAACAAGGTTTTCTGTACTAAGTCATGTTTTGCTTGGGGATCAAATACTTATTTCACTCACTGAAATGCAAATCAATTTCTAACCTTTATATAATGTGTTTTTTTTCCCTGGATTTTTTGGTTGATATTCCATCTCTGTACGTTAAAATAAACCTACCATAAAAATTAAAGTGGGCAAACTTACAAAATCAGCAGGGGATCAAATAAATATTTTCCCCACTGTACTTGAAGTATGCAGTGTTAATTTCGACAGCAAATTTTTATTTAGTTTGTCATAGCCTTTTGACTAAAATGCTGTATAGTTTTAGTCATATTTTAGTCATCTGAATTGTTTTAGTCTACATATATTTGACTACATATAAGATTTTAGTTCACTAAATTTACAGTAAATTTAGTCAACTAAAATCTTAATGGATTTAGTTAAATTGTAATGCATTAAGCATTTCTCAAAAATTTCCAAACTTATTCACTTCTGGAGAAAAACAATATCTATAAATCTGTTAATATGAATATTAAGGTTTGAACATGCAACACAGACACATTTAAATGCTGTGACATAATGTCTTAATTTATCTTGAAATTAAAATAAACAATTTCTCCAAGAAACAAGAACATGATCTTTTCAATTAATGCCATTCTTTATAACAACATGCACATAGTAATCTTAATTCTTTCAAACAGACGTGGTGTAAATTAAATGCAGATTAATCCTAGTTATTTAGTTGTTATTTAGTCAAGAGCATTAAGTGATTTTCTCGTTTTCTTTCGTTATTTGATTAATGATGGACAGCAGTAGGTTTATTAGGATGTATTCCCTGTCTTGTTTGGTTCGATTGAATCAAACTCAAGTTTACTTCCTCCTTTGGTGCGGATGTTTTGGGCAGGTGTGAATACAGCAGTCGCACTCGGGAGCAGACCCAGTGGTGTATAAAGCACCTGAAAGCCATACTCAAGTAAAAGTACAGATATCTTCCCAGAAAATGACTTTGGTAGAAGTTGAAGTCACCGTTTGGAATATTACTCGAGTAAAAGTCTTAACGTATGTGATATTTATTGTACTTAAGTACAAAAAGTATTTTTTAAATCTTAAATGTACTTAAGTATTGAAAGTAAAAGTACAAGTAAATGCAAAATGGAAAAGAAGCAACTAAATATATATATAAAAAATGTTCATACACAGCTTGAGTAGCAAGATTGTGTTCGGTTTTAACTCTTTCTTCCATTTTGTATTTTTGGGTAAGAATAAGAAGCACTTCATCTGGTAATTAGTGTCTTTCATTCCAACATAAGAAAACATTTCTGGAATCTGCATCTGAAATAGCATTTAGACGTATTTACACAGTTAATGTATCTCAGAGGCAGGGGCGGAGCCAGGGGGTGGCCGTGGCCACCACTGACCTAAGCTTGGCCACCCCACTTACAACTGCAGTTTTTGTCCCTTTTTTGACAAGAAATGCATTTATTAAGACACGGAACCGCCGTATCTCTTTATGACCACATCAAACGGGAGACTCTTCAGACGCATACTTCAACTTCGCCTCAGCGCCAGGCGCTAGTCAAACGAGCGCGGAAATTAAGGAACATGTCCCAAATGAGCTTCAGTAGAACAACCGTGAACTTGTTGAGATGTTGATGAGATGTTGTAGGCTTTATGTCAGTAAATCAAATTTTTCCTCTCCTGACAGCTGTTTTACCGTGCTCACGGCGCACACTCTTCAACTTTACGCGAATATAAGGCACACACTCTATATCGCTTCACATAAATAATGCGTGCAATAAACTATGAACATACAATGTAGTTCTGTCGTCAGTTAAGTCATGAAATTACCAAAAAGGCGATTAGTGCATTCATTTATGTATAGCATCACATTAAAGAACATCTCTAAATAGCATGTACTAACATATTGTGCAAATCGAGATCACAATATAGCCTACAATATAGGCCTAAACAATAAGGCGCAAGCCGGGTTTTTAAAAAAAAAATGTTTTGTAATTTAATGCACAAGTAAATATGAACACAGTGCATTTATACTAGAAAACATGCGCTATTTTTATTTTTTGTTTTGTAAAGTACAAATGAAAATGAAACCATTTAAGCATAAAATAACTCATTTTACATTCTGGCATTTATGTGCTGTTGACTTCCGTCCTTTTTAAAAAAAAAAAATTTTATTAACCAATTCTTATCACTATCTGCATGTCTCATCAATGAGTATGCAATGATGGAGTACAAGCTTTTGGGGGGTTTGAGAACCAGAACCAAGCTGACTTAGCAATAAAGCTATAGTGAGCCCCTTTATTAAAATACCTGGAGGTGGGGAATAATACACAAATTGTTATATTCACTCAGCATTACTTGATCTAATTCACAAATATCTCAAATACAATTTAGTAGAAATTAACTACAATTTAGAATGCCTGGAATTTTGAGTTTTAATATACTAATACATCAACGTGCGTGCGCTATGTGTGTGATTTGGTGATATAGCCGCCTTGATAATGTCAGATCGCACATCATTAGCAAAAACAAGCAATATTATGTCTAAAATGTAAGTCACTTACTGCTGTACTGAACTTGTATAAAATTATTATTAAACGTGTTCATGCTGATATCTGCAGAAAAATGGCACTCTTTGTGTGATATAGATTAAGTTAACTATATTAAATTCAACACTTACCATATTATCGAAGATATACTGTATATCGCACACCCCAGACTCGACTGGAGTAGAAAATGAATCATCTGCGGCTGTGCGCACACACAAACCTGCTTTCCTGCATTCCGTGTTCTTCTGACTTCTATTTTGTAGTAAGTAACGAATATGCTTCGGGGAAATGTATCGGAGTAAAAGTATACATTTTAATTAGGAAATGTAGTGGAGTAAAAGTAAAAGTTGGCTGAAATGTAAAGTACAGATACTCCCAAAAAATACTTAAGTACTGTAACGAAGTATTATTACTTCGTTACATTACACCACTGAGCAGACCAAACAACCGTACTGAGACCCAGCGGAAGAGGTGGTCTCGGTCCGCTTCCAAACTAACTCTGGTACGTTTGAATGGATAAACCAATGAATGGATGAAATTAGCACACGTGTTGTTTTGTTTACAATTTCTGGTTCACTTGCAAAAAGAGCAGTGTGAAAAACGAATCGCACCAAAAAACAAAACAAAAAATAAAACATTGTATTTGGTCTGGACCAAAGCAAGTGAACTAGCGGACTTTCCTGGTGTGAATACACCCATAGTCTGCTGTGACTGCTGTGACTGAAACAAAGTGTACCAGGACCTCATTGCTTTCACAAATCATGAGGAAATCGAACTATAAACGGACCCACAAACGAACCTCTGGAGGTTGTCTGGGCGCGGTTCGCTTTTGGGTCCTTTTAGTGGGGTCGGAGGTCACTTGTTTGTTCACATATACGAGCTGAACCGCTCCGAAAACGTTTGCTGGGCTCAAACGAACTAGGTGTGAAAAAACACCTCAAGATTAATGTACAGATCCAATGCACTGATACACATCTTGATATTCTCCCAACTGTTTACATTCACTTAAGATATAAGAGACTGTAACTTGAAAACTTGCCAAAACTGATATTTTTACATAATTGTTTTTGACCATTCAGGTTGTTTTCACAACTAGTTCATTTGAGTCCTGCAAACGCTCTCGGAGTGGTTCAGCTCGTATGTTACCAAACAAGTGATCTCAGACCCCCTAAAAGGATATATAGCGATTCAGTATCGAATATATTACATTTATTACATTAATGGGAGCGTTGACAACAAGTGTCCTTGCTCGTGAATATTTCCGTGAGTGAGCGCAATCTCCGATCTGTCTCTGCGACTGATGTGTGAGTGTGTGCGCTGTCTCGTGTGTGTCGATGAAAGCAGCGAAAGTTATTAGCAAAGAAACATTTAAATACTATCTCATCTGAGGTAAAAAAGGTTGAAAAAAGTTTAATTAACTTTATACATAATGTTCCCTTTTAATTTTAACTTTGACTGAAATGCATTGTTAAAGCTCTGCAAATGTCTTGACCGGTTTCATGATCAGGGATTGCCAGCTCTTCCACACCCCCTTCCCTGTTCTCTTCATCTTCCAAATTTTTCAGTAGGACTGCATGTCACTGCTGCACAGAAAGCTGCAGTCTGGGTTCCTATGAAGTTGTGGTGTGAACAGGAAAGTGTCTGAGATCACTTAAGTGCTGAAGAGGACTGAGAAAATAACTGGGTTCTCTTTTGAGTCAACTTATTGTGAACACCATAAGGACTGATGTCACTTTGGCTGGTTCCCTTTCTGGTTTACTTTGTGAACTGGGTTTGGTTCCTTTAAAACGAACTATATGTGAAAACACCCTCACCAGATGCAAAAATACATGAAAGAGAGCTGAATTCAGTACTCTGGGCTTCTTGACGAGCATTGCAGGGTCCATGACTCACTGCCATAGAGGAGAGTATTCACCACACCGGCCTTGTAGATCTGAATCTTGATATATTCTGAATCTTGGTCTACTACACTGTCTTTGTCAGTCTAGACATGGTTGTAATAGCCCCCCAATTTGCTAGCTCAGCTTATTGTAAATAGAGATCGAGGATCTCAGGTATACAAGGTCATGTATGACCTCAAATTTATAGTCAGAGATGGAAATGGTAGGAGGAGGATTTAAATCTTCTCCCACGACTTGAGTCTTCTTTAGGCTGATGCTGAGCCCAAACTCTTGGCATACCTTGCTGAAGTGATTCATCAGCTGTTGCAGATCCTCCGCGGAATGTGTGGTGAGAGCTGCATCATCAGCAAATAGGAGGTCCCTCAAACACTTAATTCAGACTCTGGTCTTTACTCTTAATCTAGAAAGGTTGAAAAGCTTTCCATCAGATCTAGTATGAAGGTAGATCCCTTCAGTAGCAGACCCAAAGGCGTGCTTAAGCAAGACCACAAAAAAGATGCTGAAGAGTGTGGGAGCGAAACACAGCCCTGTTTCACTCCATTTCATATGTCAAAGGCCTCTGAGGTTGACCCATCAAAGACAACTGTTTCTTTCATGTCAAAAGGGATGGAAGGATCTCTTGGTGCTGATGAGAATTAGTGGACAACATATCTTGACCAAGATCTTGAAGAGGCCATCTCTGCTAACAAGATCAAAGGCCTTGGTAAGATCAGCAAATGCCACATAAAAGGGGTGGCGGCTGCTCCCTGCACTTTTTCTGTAACTGTCGGAGTGAGAAGATCATGTTGACTGGATCTTTTGATTCAGGACCCACACTGTGACTCTGGATAAACTCTCAGCAAGGACCTGAAGGTGCTTAAGGAAAACTCAAGTGAACAGCTTTTTTACGCTTAGAAGAAATATGCCGTAATATTTTATTACAATCATTGCTTAAATATTATTGAGTGTGACGATGCTTGCATCCCTCATAACCTGTGGCACAGTGCCTTCTCTTCAACATAGGCAAAGAATTTCATGCAGCTTACTGAGCACTGTTTCTTTACAGCACTTCAGGACTTCTGCAGGAATGCCATCCTTGTCGGGAATTCAGTACTGCATTCAGTTCCTCTAGGGTGGGTTCCCTATCCAGCTCAGACAGGCACTCAAGGGAATCCAGGGCTTTCTCAAAGACCATATTTTCCCTGGCATGTAACTCGGAGTAGTGCTCCACCCACCACTCAGTCTGCTTAACCCGGTCTTGTATTATCTTCACTGTGATGGACTTCAGGTGTGCAGTGTTTTTTTTTTGTTATAGGGCCCAATGACTGCTTGATGCTGTCATACATCCATTTGACGTTTTCACAATCTGCAGCACACTGTATCTGTGAGCAAAGCTGTAGCCAGTAATCATTGGCACATCAGCAAGCCACCTGCTGGACCTTCTAGTGGCCCAAAGGGCCTGCCAGTTTTGTTGCCTTGAGCAGGTCTTACAAACAGCCAGCACATGTCTCTTTCCTTTGATGACTGGCATTATCACCTTGGCATTGGCCTCAAACCAGTTTGCAGACTTTTTGGTCTTCTTTCCAAAGATGGAAATGACAGTATCAAGCACAGCATCCCTGATGCATTGCCATCTGTCACTGGCGTTGCTGTTTAATATGCCTGGAAGGATGTCCTCCAGTGCTTATGTAAACTATTCTATTCTGTCCTGGTTGTGTGTCTCACTGGTGTCAGCCCGTGGCCTACCTTCCTATTTTGGTGTGATGCAGTCTCCTTGGTTGCAGCTTGATCTTACTGCAGACCAGAGAGTGATCCGTATCACAGTCCGCACTCTAATAGCTGCATGTGAGCTTGACACTGGACAACACTGAACGTCTGGTCAGAATCAGATCTGATGCCAGTGCTTGGACCTTGGGTGTCTCCAGGAAACTCTGTGCTGTGGCTTGGTGTATAAAAAAGTGATGGTGTTGATTTCCAGACCTTGGTGGCAGCAGAACTCGATTAAGCATTGCCCATTCTCATTCACCTTGCCAAGTCAAACTGACCCAAGCAAGTTGCTCAGGAGTTGTGGTCAGTGCCCACTCTAGCATTGCAATCCCAGAGAATGAACAGTGGCTTTTCTGGTGAGATACTGTTGACAGCAATGTTGGGATAATTGTAGGACTTGTCCTTTGCTTCAACTGTATGGTTCATGTCTGTAGCCCAGATCTGGGCCACTCGAGGGCCATCATTCTTTGCTGTATGTGGGCCGAGGAAAACTGTTTGTGTGACCCAAAGATGGGTCATATGGCCATTGCTCACATAAACAGGTATTTATAACAACTTTGTTAAATATTTCCAGGAAGGTTCCATTGAGATAAAAGGAAATCTCTTCTTCCAGGGAGTCCTGGCAAGTAGATACAACATAAGAATGACTTCACTTGCAGATAACGGTGTCTTATCTTTGCAGGATCAACTGGACGAGACAAGACCAAACAACAGAGTGTGGGTGAGTATGGGTATTTCTGCAGTCCAGGTAATTGTGAGGAATCAGTATTCAGTTGAGTTGCAGGCTCTGGTGCTTATGGAACAACTGAATCCTTAACACTGTGTGGGTTATATTATGTATATTACATTATACATTTTAACAGTTTTGTTCAATAAAACCATATCATTACTTGGTTGTGATTTTTTAAAAAGTTGTTTACGTTTTTTTTTAACCAAATGATCACCTCATTATTGCATATGTATTTCAAGTCATTTTAAATGCTGTATTTAAAAAAAAAATAATCTGATTAATCATCAAAATCAATAATAATATTTATACATACATAATACATAATGAGACTGGAGAGTGCACTCAAAACTTTTTAAATCATGTAAAATCATATTATTTGGTGGGAAAAAATTATCTATTTATCTACATTTTATGTGCATGCTTTTGGACTAAAGCCCCAGTGTTGTTTTGTGCTTCCTGTGAAATAAACATAAACAGACACAACTGAATAAGCATGTGTGTTCTCTTCCTTTTGTTAAATAAAATAAATACTTTTTCTGCATAATTACTGTGAAATCCTGATGAGGGCCATCGCTAGTGGGGTGAAAGGTGGTGACGATTGTAGTGGCCCACGATTCAACCGACTGACAGGCCACTGCTGCGCATCATCAAGAAAGCGTATCATTTGCATGTATTTTAAGCTTTGCCAATTTAAACATTCAAGAGATTTAAAAGCATTCAAGGACAAGATGCGAAAGAACTTAACAAAATAAGGGAAACCCATTCATGAAAAAAAACACCAAGGACACAAATAATCAGTGAGGAACTCATAGCTCAACAATAAACCATGAGAAAACATGCTCAAGTATGTAAACTTGCAACAGAACACATTAATATTGTTATTTTAAATTTGATTATTTGTAATTATTTTTTGTCTTTTTGACAGTTCAGCTGTTACCTGGATGGGATGAATTTTTATTATTTATTTTTTTTATTCATTTGCTTAAATTGGGACTACATTATTATGTACTTATTTGTCCCATTTTTATCTAAATAATTTAGCATTTTTTTAATTTTTTAAAATGCCAAATTGTATTTGACATATGATTATTTATTATGTCTATATTTATGATTAATAAGTGATAAATTAAATAGGGTCTAACATTAATTATAATCTATTAATTCATCTGTCTAATAATGTTTAAAATAATTGTCTACCAAGCTCTGATAATGTATGGGATATTATAGTGCATCCGGAAAGTATTCAAAGTACTTCAGTTTTTCGTTATTTCATTCCAAAATGGATTAAATTCATAATTTTCCTCAAAATTCTACAAGCAATACCCCATAATGACAACGCAAAAGAAGTTTGTTTGAAATCTTTGCAAATGTATTAAAATGAAAAGAAAAAAAAAAGTCACATGTACATACGTAAGTATTTACAGCCTTTGCTTAATACTTTGTTGAAGCACCTTTGGCACCAATTGCAGCCTCAAATCTTTTTAGGTATGATGCAACAAGCTTTGATCATCATCATTTGGCAATTATCTGCCATTCTTCTCCTCGCCTCTTCACCTCTCAAGCTCTGCCAGGTTGGATGGGGGCAGACGCACATTTTCAGGTTTCTCCAGAAATATTTGATTGGGCCCAGGCTGTGGCTGGGCCACTCAAGGACATTCACAGAGTTTCCTATAAGCCTCTTGTTGTGTGCTTATTTTGCCAATGTCCCATTGTCCTGTTGGATGGTGAACCTTCTGCCCAGTCTTAGGTTCTGAATGCTTTGGACTGGGTTTTCATTAAGGCTATCTCAATATTTTGGTGCATTGAGATTTTCTTCTACTCTGAACAGTCCCCGAGTCCCTGCCGCTGAAAAACAGCCCCACAGCATGAGGCTGCTACCAGCATGCTTTACTTTTGGGATGATACTCTGCAGGTGATGAGCAGAGCTAGTTTTCTTCAAACATGATGCTTAGAACTGAGGTTCATCAGACTAGAAAATCTTGTTTCTCAGAGTCTGAGGGTCCTTTAGGTGCTTTTTTGCAAATTCCAAGTGTTTTCATGCGTCTTCACTGAGGAGAGGATTGAGTTTGGCCACACCGCCATAAAGCCCAGATCGGTGGAGTGTTGCAGTGATGTTTGTCCTTCTGTAGGTTTCTCCCATCTGCATATATACTCATGGAGCTCAACTAGAATGACCATCAGGTTCTTGGTCACAAATCTAGACAAGGCCCTTCTCTATTAATTGCTCAGTTTGGCCAGGAGACCAGCTCTAGGAAGAGTCCTGGTTGTTTCAAACTTCTTCCGTTAAGGGTAACAGAGACTAAATGCTTCTGTGAACCTTCAATGCTGCATACATTTTTCTGTACCCTTCCCTAGTGATGTTTGGTTCTTGAACGAATCGTTCTTTTGAGCCGGTTCTCAGGAAGTAACCAGTCGAGCCGGTTCACAAATCGAACTGAATCAAACTTTAGTTCCGGGGTGATGACGCAGGACGCACAGCCCGAAGTAGCACGTCCAAAACTCAAAAAGAACCGATTGAGCCGGTTCAACCAACTGTTGAAGTTTGCCGAGAATTACCGAGGACTCAACAAGAACCGAATGAGCCGTGGCGAAGTTTGGCGAGGATTACCGAAGATTCTGATGAGTGAGTTG
>NW_015652315.1:140992-157815 GCF_001515625.1 Sinocyclocheilus rhinocerous | reverse complement strand
ACTGGAAATATGCTTATTATGACTGTTATTAATTTACATTTTATTAAAACCTGCAAAAACCTTTCTGTCGAGTGATGTAAATACATTTTACAATAGTTTATTGTGCATGCATATTATATTTAAAGTTGCTTAAGCGAAATCAAGGAGTTTATAAGACTGGTTTATTCATTCTTTATACTGTAGACATGTAGAACATATCCGCGTTTGTGCGTCAATGTCTGAAATGTGTGCTATAGGTGTGAAACTTTTAGGAATCTTATCCAAGTTGTAGGCTAGTCAATATTGGTCTGTCAGTCAGTCGTATCTGACATAAAGGATCCGTGAATGAAACTGTGACCACAAACACCATTAACTTATAACGTGACGTGAATTATATGGTAATAATCAGCAATATGCTTTCACACAAAAAATTTAATTTTTTAATATGTGTTGACACAAATAACTTATTTGAATGTTTCATTGATACAACATTGCACTGAGTTGCTAGAAAAGAAATGCGTAGAGACGTTATTGCTTGATGACGTCAGGAACCGATAAACCGGCTTTTTGAACCAGTTCAATAAGCCGATCTGTCCGAAAAGGACCGTTTCGCGGAAATGAATCGGACTTTGCATCACTACTCTTCGCCCGATCTGTGTCTCAATACAATCCTGTCTCGGAGGTCTACAGACAATTCCTTGGACTTCATGGCTTGGTTTGTGCTCTGACATGCACTGTTACCTGTGGGACCTTATATAGACAGGTATGTGCCTTTCCAAATCATGTCTAATCAACTGAATTTACCACAGGTGGACTCCAATCAAGTTGCAGAAACATCTCAAGGATGATCAGTGGAAACAGGATGCACCTGAGCTCAATTTTGAGTGTAGTGGCAAAGGCTGTGAATACTTATATACATGTGATTTTTTTATTTTTTCTAATGAATTTGCAAAGATTTCAAACAAACTTCTTTCACGATGTCATTATGGGCAGTCCTGGCCTAATGGATAGAGAGTCAGACTTGTAACCTGAAAGTTGTGGGTTCGAGTCTCAGGTCCGGCAGGAAATGTAGGTGGGGGAGTGAATAACCAGTGCTCTCTCCACCTTTAACACCACGACTGAGGTGAGACCCTTGAGCAAGGCACTGAACCCCCAACTGATCCCCGGGCGCCGCAGCATTGGCTGCCCACTGCTGTAAACTGTTTTGGTTACCCACATGCTTAAAAGTATCTTATTTTATGTTCAACAGAAGAAAGAAATTATTACAGGTTTGGAACAACTTGTGGGTGTGTAAACGATGAGAAAATTTTCATTTTTGGGTGAACTATCCCTTTAAGTCAGACAGTCCACCGTGAGCAACTACAGTGCTTCACTGCAAACTGCTTGTTCATTAGTTACTGGACAGACCCATCGATAACTTTGGTATTCAGCCCTATATGGAGAGCCTTGTGTTCAAAGGGTGGATGTGAGCTCCTAGATGTTTTTACCACATGCTGTGCTCATGTGAAGGGGCTTTAATGGCAAGAGTTCTGGGGCCAGTTGCATAAACTGTTTAGACTAGTCTCAAAAAGTTAGTCATCAGAGGTCGTGTGAACCAAACATTTTCCGTCATTGACGGAATTTTTTTTTAGCAGTGATGGAAAAATTTGAAGGCCGTCCGACACGTTGAGAGGTTACACTGAGGGTGATCTATTGTAATTTATAACTGTAATTCCCACCCCGGTCCAGTTGGTGGTGAGTGCGCTCCAGTGAGGCAGCAGAGCGCACAGGATAATCAGTTCCACAAATAAAACTGTCACAAGTCTTTTGCAATGCATGGAGTATCAAACGATGTGCAAATCCAGCATCGAATTGGGCCTTGTTTATTAAACGTTCAACAAACACACTTGCAAACCTTCGTTGCTGCCCCGGAAAAACAAACTGCATCCACTGTTTACGTAACGCTAGGTTCTTTTGGTAAGCTGAACAAGGTTATCTTTCCCTTACAACCAAATCACACTTCTTTGGAGACATTCTTCCTGAGCAAGTCCCAGACAGTGCTGCCGAATGAAGCTAATTGATTGGCACGATCTTGCTCTCACTCTGGTCGATGTGTGCACAGGCGCGTTCTTCCGGCAGAAGTGACCATACAAGGAGTTTCACCCTTCATTACGTCACGAAGAGCCATGCTCCAAAAAAAAAAGAAAACGCTCGCAAATTTGTACGAAACCAGAGGGAGTGTATTTGGCACATAAATACTCCATTCTACATCCAAATCGTTTTTTTTTTAACTTTGCCATGTTTAGCATGAGAATCAAACTCTTTAACACTGTAAATAACTCAACATGCATTAAATAGCATTAGAACTCCCTTTAAGTAACAGGTACATAACAAGTAATAGGAAATCAGTTCAACTGAGTAATGCCAACAGAGCAGAAACAAATAAGATGTCATTTTACTACTTTTTCATGACACTGTAAAAGATGATGCACTGTTAGAGTAAGCAAACCACAAGTGACATATGCATTATAAAGCGACTGAACATAACATGAAACTCAAAAGAAAACTTTTTGACATTGTTCTTTGAGGAGGAACTCCATCTTTGAGTTGATCTGAATGACATAATCGTTTCACAAAATATACTGATTGGCTGTACACACGAATGTGTCGTTTTCAGATTTATCCACTCAGGGACACGGTTTAAAAAAATAGTGGTTTCGACCCCCCAAAATGCCAGAGCCGACTGGACGAAATGCCAAAACGATACAAAATTTATGTATTTAGCTAAACGTTTCTCCGTGCGGATGGGGACTTACTGTGATTGTTTTTTGTATGACTGTGCAGAGCTAATGAACTATTGAAACGCTTCCCACATGCAATGCAGTGATAAAGTTTCTCTCCAGTGTGAATCCTCTCGTGTCTTTTCAGATTTGTTGATTGATTGAATATCTTGTCGCAGTGTGAACACTTATAAGGTTTTTCTCCAGAGTGAACCCTCTCTCTTTTCACACTTAATGCACATGTATTCTCTCACACCAGTATGTATTTTATGATGTACTTTCAAATTTTGTAGACGCACAAAACTCTTTCCACACAAATGACATGAATGCAGCTTCTCCTTTGTATGAACTTTCAAGGGTTTCTTCAGAACTGAAGCCCATAAAAACATTTTACCGCATTGATCACATGCAGTTGCACATACAGTTTCCCTCTAGTGTGGATGTCCATGTGATCCTTAAAGGTGCAATAGGTGATTGTCTTCAGAAACATTTTTTGTTATGCTGGTTGAAAGTCTCTTTACATCCCGATAGCAACCATTAAGTTAAGTGGTCTAAATGTATTTGTCTGTACTGATGTAGCCTATTGTAGTAATGTTGTCTCTGATCTGTGAGTGTAAATGCGTTCAGGGGGCGTGGCTTTGGACGGCGATTGCAGGAAGGGTGGGACGTTCGCTTTCAGTGCTATCAGGCTAAAGTTAGCATTTTCCAAGATCTCCTATTGTACCTTTAAGGTTTGCTGATTGTGTGAAACTCTTCCTGCACTGATCACAAGTGAATGGTTTCTCTCCCGTATGAGTTCTCATGTGAACATCAAGACCATATTTGCGTGTGAATCTCTTTCCACATTGAGTGCAGGTGAAAGATTTCTTGGCTCTTCTTTTCTTTATATCTTTCTGTTTGGTTTGAGAGCAACTCAAAGGTTTTATTCCAGTTTTAACATTATTTTTCTCCTCAACTTAACTCAGTTCTTCACTCTCCTCGTTTTCTTCAATCAACTCTGAAATAAAAGTAAAAATGGTTCATTTTCAGTAACTCTTAAGCCGAGAAATACACAAAAAAGTGCCAAACTAAGACACAATTTTGTTTCTTGATGATCTTAAAATAGTGATTATATAGTTTCAAAATATAAAGCAAAAAGTATAAATGAATGACTAATAAGCCAATAAGCGCTCCTCTGCTGCCATCTACTGGTTATAGTGGTAATTTGATGTATTTTTTAATTTTACATAAGTGTTTGTTTACCACAAACCTATATGTTGATACATTGTGTTTTGTCCCATGAAAAACAACATTTAAACTGGATAATTTTTAGAGCTTTAAAGTGCTGGAAACAGCTGTGTGGAATACTTGAAAGTCATTGAAAAGTGCTTGAATTTCTCTCTCAAAAGGTTGTACAAACCCTGAAATGAATGATGTAAAAACACTGGACTATTTCTGCCGCAACACCATGGTTATAGTTAGCGTTACTGCTTCTGGGTTTCTGCTTCAGCGCTGTTTGATCTGTTCATAACATAAATTACTCCGTTACTAAAAAAGTAATCCAATTACAGTAATGCATTACAAAGTAATTTGTTACTGCCCAACGCTGGTCACAATGCACAACACCGCTGTAAGCTGTGTCAAAGAATTGTGTGCACTCTGAAGTAAGCAAGCACGGATGAGAAGCGCATGGTGGAGTGCGTGAGAGACACTCTTAATGAAAGCACATTCACTCTCAGACAGCAGATGGCGCTGAACAGCAGAAATGCAGCCGTTACACCAGAAACCCTGTAAACAAAGCAGCTACACTACTTTCTAACGGCCATTCAGATTTGTGTATTCGCTATGGTGTTGATCATAGCGCCAAATACTTAAATATTTAGACTTAATAAGCTATTTATTTTCAAACTTTTTTACATTTTAATCTGGACTACAACATGCCCTAGATGTTGTTTGAAAGTGTTTTGATTATTTATTGTTCAGTCACACTTTATATTAAGGCTCCATTAGTTAACATTAGTTAATTTATTAGTTAAGATAAACTGCCAATGAAAAATTATTCTAAACATTCATTAATCTTAGGTAATTCCAATATTTAATAACACGTTGTTAAAAATCTAAAGTTGCAAATGTATTATTTAATGAGCTAACATGAACTAAGAGTTGTATTTTTTAACAAAGAATAATAACTTCTGTCGCAAATATTGCTATAGCTCATTGTGAATGTTAATGCATTATCTAAGGTTAACTAATGATATCTTATTATTAAGTGTTACCTATTGGTCTTTATAATTCTTTTGCACTTTAATCTGTGTAAAAAAAAATTGTGTATTGCTTTATTGTATTTAAATATTCAGTTATTTTTGTTATGAGAAAAAAAGTTATTAAACCTGTTATATCACTATCACTTTTTTTGCAACTAAATGTCAATATTGTGATAATACCGTATACCCAGCGGCGGACAGTAACTAAGTATATTTACTTGAGTATTGTACTTAAGTACACTTTTTGAGTATCTGTACTTTACTTGTACTTTAATTATTTTTTCTGGAAACTTATGACTTTAACTTCACTACATTTGACAGACAAATGTTGTACTTTTCACTCCACTACATTTCTATCAAGATCCTCGAAGTAGAAAGTCGTTAGGAGCTTTGAAAGTCAGTGGGTGACTTTCTTTTTTCAGACAGTTTATCAGTAATCACTCTTGTAGCGCTACATGAAGTGATTTCCCAGCATTTTTTGAGCACTGACCAGCTGCAAATGTGATATTTATTTACAACAATTCAATAATAACGGATAAGTCGGGCTCTATGTAAAACTGCTTGAAACTTTATAACTGTCAGTATTATTAAAGCTTTGTAAGCCTAATGCACAAACAGTCAATAAAGATGAATAAAGAAATAAACACCAACCTCCTTGTTCCTCGTGTTTTATAGTACTTCTGTACTTTTATTTAAGTAAAAATCTGTCTTTACAACTTTTACTTGTAATGGAGTAATATTTGACCAGCAGTATCTGTACTTTCACTTAAGTAATGGAGTTGTGTACTTTGTCCGCCTCTGCGTATACCGTGATAAAAGCATTAGCAATTAATCACAACATGAAAATTTGATACCGGCATATGCCTAACTGTTACTGAACTATAATATACACATAAAGGATAGCGGCCGATATATCGATATCAGACTTATTTACTCCCTAATATTGGTATCGGCATCGGCCCCAAAAAAACCATTTCGGTCGGGCTCTATGTAAAACTGCTTGAAACTTTATAACTGTCAGTATTATTAAAGCTTTGTAAGCCTAATGCACAAACAGTCAATAAAGATGAATAAAGAAATAAACACCAACCTCCTTGTTCCTCGTGTTTTATTCTCCAGGTTTCTGGTTCCTCGTGTTTTATTCTGCAGGTTTCTGGTTCCTCGTGTTTTATTCTCCGGGTTTCTGGTTCCTCGTGTTTTATTCTCCGGGTTTCTGGTTCCTCGTGTTTTATTCTCCAGGTTTCTGGTTCACTCGTGTTCTCCTCACTCTCCTCTTTAACAAACACTATCTTCACAGCAGCAGATCTCAGTTCAGATGATATTCCTCCAGATATTCCTGCTTGCTTCAAAACTTAGTCACGACTATGAAGACGTGAATATTACAGGTATTTATTGACCTGATTCAAAAACTGTATTCTTATATTTACAGAAAATACATTTCTAACAGTTTGTATTAAAACAGCATCACGACAAAACGACAGAGATCATGGTGAAACTAGTCTCGCGTAGCCAGACCTTCAGACTGACGGCTGAAGGTCTGGATTCCATGGCAGCTTTCATTGGCCAAGGCCCGCCCATGAGACCGACATGTCAAACAACCAATCACAGTTCGTTTCGTTTCAGCGTCACGTTTCGGGGCGTGGAAATGTCGCCACAATAACTACCAGTGTGCAAATCTCTCTGACGTATTTTAAAGATTCTATGCCACAAACTTTAAATATTTCACATACTTTTGAGAATCCAACGTTTAGTTGATCCTGATAAGCGCTCGTTGTCACAGTTGTAAACACGGCAGCTTTCTTCTTTCGTGAAGGGTTTGGCGCCACGGCATCTTTGTTTCCAGGCGGAACGTTAAAGAACGCGACACACACGTCTCCCGGAAATCCTGTATAATTTAACCAATCCAATGACGACTTCGAAACTCCTGAAGTGTTTCCACTTTTGTGTGCCATATGCATCAGACGTTCAGCCAACGGTCCGTGGGCGTGATGTCTGAGGCTGAGACTAGGTGAAACTAATCTTCTTCCTCTGAGGTTTAATGGTGTTTGGCAAACAAACGTTTGTGTCTGAGCGCCGCCCACTGGACTGGAATATGAAGCATCGAGAGGAGGAAAATAATACCGGGAAAATTACTTGGTGTGTGCACAACATCTGTTTTTGTATTGTTCTTTAAAAAAGACGATCTGCACAAATAAATGAAAAGGAATTATAATTTAAAAAAAAAAAATTATAGACTCACATGGTATTTGAGCAGCATCAACAGTCTTCGTGAGTGAGGATTAGAGGAGAAAATGAGCGAATTGTTAGTCAAATATTTTATTGAAAATCACATAACGTTGCAGCATTTAAATATGGAAATTAAGATCAATGAAAAGATGTAGCCTATTTAAAAATAATAATAATTTAAAAAAAAAACACGTAAGTACAAATGTACAAACAAATAGACATACATACAAAATATCCTATGTGAAAATATCCTTGTGAACACAGTTATGTCTTAAGTCCCAGATATTTAGACGGACACATAACCCAAGGGTGTTGTTTTTCATGCTAAACCTGTTCAATATTTTGGATTTATTTATTTATTTTTATTTTATTATTATTATTTTTAATTAGGCTACATCTTATCATTATCACGTGTTTCCATTTATCTTAATTTCCATATACATGCTGCAACGCTGTGTGATTTTTCAATTAAATATTTGACTAAATTCACTTGTTTTTTCTCCTCTTATCCTCAATCACGAACTGTTGAGGTTGGTCAAATACCATGCGAGTCTATCCCCCGGTTTCACAGACAAGGCTTAAGCCTATAGTCCCAGACTAAAATGTAAGTCTGAGCTGTTTCATCTGAAAGAAACTTGCAATGATTGATCTTAAAATATATCAATGCCTTTCTTTTGTCTCAAGATGGACACCAGTAATGATTTTTTATATGGCACATTTATAAAAATTACTTAAATGTCCTAATTGAACTATGGCCTAATCCTGGCTTAGTCTAAGCCCTGTCAGTGAACAGTCTATAATTTTAAGACTTTTTCATTTATTTGTGCAGATAGGCTTTTTCTATTTTCAACTTTTTCTATAAAATTTCCCCGTATTATTTTCCCACCCCACGACGCTTCACACTCCAGTCCAGCGGGTGGCGCTAAGACACATACATTTGTTTGCCAAACACCATTAAACCTCAGAGGAAGAAGAATAGTTTCACCATAATCTCTGTTGTTTTGTCTTGATGCTGGCTTAATACAAACAGTTAGAAATTTAGTTTCTGTAAGTAGAAAAATACAGTTTTTGAATCAGGTCAGTAAATACCTATAATATTCTCATCCTCAAAGTCGTGACTAAGTTTTGAAGCAAGCAGGAATATCTGGAGGATTTCGCTCCACTAGTGACGTTGCAAAGTGATCTAATTATAATATTACCACCCCTTAATCTGTAATTTTCCACCCACGCCCGTCAGTGTTGCCAAGTCCGCTGTTTTCCCGCGGAATTGGGCTACTTTAACACTGTTGTCGCGGGTTGTTTTTCATGTCCGCGGGTTGAAACGACTCCAATAACATGATATTCATCCCGTTATTCAAAAAACTTGTATTTTGTACTGCACACGTCTGTGGCGTGTTATGGCTCCGACAAGGTTTTGTTCCATCCTCCACGTGTTTAGCGTTAAGGCCCTTTCACATGGGACGCGACAAGCGGTGGAATCGCCACGCGGCTGCTGCTTTCTCTCGTAGTGAAAGCATTTTGTGCAGTTGCAGGCAGTGCTTCAGAAATGTGCTGCAGTGCGGCTGGTGTATAAACACAAGCATTGACTTAGAGTGGCTGCGTCGTAAGACCGCAGACGCATGCAGTGTAAAAAGCTGTAACAGATGCATGATGGCGGCGTGTGAAATGAGACCGGCACCGTCTACGTTAAAAGCTATTGTATGGAAGCACTTTGGCTTCTATGAAGTTGAAGGGGGAAAGACCATGGACAGGAGTCACACTATATACGAGTTGTTTCAAGCCAAACTAAAATATTTTGGAAACACAACAAATATGAGAAACCATATTACAGAATATGCTTAAGGCTGTATTAATTTACTACAAGTATGCTGCTACAGGCACGTTTCATTTCCCGTTGGTTCTTTGTAACCTTGTTGTTGACTTGCCAAATCACTTCCATTTGTTTTTATTAATAAAAGATCTTGGAAATAAATTAATTATGGGTCCTTCCAGATACTTTGCTTTAATAGTCAAGACAGTGAGAAAAAAGAAAATCTGTATTAAAACAAAAGATGCATTGATAATGGTTTTATCATCGTATCACAGCCCTCTGAATCGTAATTGAATTGAATCGTGAGGTGCCTATAGATTCCCACCCCTAGCTCTCATGTTGCTGCTACTGGCTGTTTATTGCTGTAAGTATACAAAGCAGAGAGACGTATATGCTACACTTCTTCTGGAGACGGGGCGGGATCATACAGCTCATTTGCATTTAAAATGATACACCAAAACAGTTTTTTTTTAAGACATGCTCCAAAAATGACATTTCCCAGATGTTATAATAAATTATCTGTACGGTATTTTGAGCTGAAATTTCACAGACATATTCTGGGGACACCCAAGACCAATATTACATCTTGTATAAAGGGGCATAATAAGTGCCCTTTAAAATTTTAGTAGCCAAGTTGGCTGGTGAGTGAAAAATTCAAACCCTGCACAAATTCACTAATGCATTGAGGCGAAGGTCAGCATTAGTTTTTTTTTTTTTTTTTACAATAATTTGTGCACTAATAACAGAACCTTCATGTCATTTTTCAAAACTCTAGACACATAATTCACAACCGATGATCAAAATGCAAATTTTTCAAATCACTTAACACTTTTTCCAAATGTGTGGATACAATACACATGAAACAAAGATCTTTTGTTCAATTGAACTAAAATCACCGGTTCAAAATGACACAACTTCATGTGTTATTAATTCATAATAAATTAGTTTTTTGAACCAATGCTTCTGCAAATGCATATTGCATTCATATCTTTAAAGAAGCCTTGCAAAGTTTTGAACATTGGACAGCCTGTGTTACAAATAATGACTGTTTTGAGTTTTGTGTCTAGAGTTTTGAAAAATGACATCAAGGTTCTGAAAATTGGTGACAATGATTGTAAAAAAAAAAACTGTAAAACACTTTTCCAGTCACGTTATTTAATAGTCTCTTAATTCATTGCAGTCTCTTTTTCTGTCTGTACTGCTGTTTTTATACAATATGCAGAATGTCAGTGTGCAACATGATCACTTTATTTATCAGGACTTTAACAAATGCACTAAATGTGCTCTTAATTTCATTGTATGCAGAAAAATACAATGACAAAAATGGCTTTCAATTCAATTCAGAAGATTTATTGATAAATTTACAACAAAGCCCAAAAAGCAAACATGTTCCTAATGCAAATACAATCAGCAGACAATAAAAGTTGATAAAATATAAAAAGTAACAATATCGTATTAATAAAAAGGTATCTTTTAATCAGTAATTATTGAACGCAAAAGTGATCAATAATTACTGAAAAGTGAAAACTAATGAGATGGATCTCTCTCTTCTACTGACAAGCAGGGATGGGTATCATTAAGGTTTTAACGGTATTAATATTCTTACAATACTGCACATCAGTCCAGTTCTTTAACAGTATTCTTTTTTTTTTTCATCATATAAAAGGGGGGAAAAATGATTGGCTTTATATTCTCAAATGTAAAAATCTATAGCAAATAAACAGCATGTTTGAACAAATTACTATTATAAAAACAATGAATATATATATTTGTAATTGCACCAGTATGAAGGTCAAATGTCAAATAACACTGTATTGTCTTCCCTGTATAAACTGATGGATTAATGCTTATTAATGCTACTAAAGTAATTCAGACAAGTTTAGAGAGTGAAGTTTCTCTTTTTCTTTTGTTGTTTGATTATCATTAATGGCACAGCTGCAGGTTTATTAGGCTGCTGTCACTTTAAGAACTAATGCATGGATCCAATATACTGACACATCAGATTTTCTTCAATGTATCACTTTACCTCAAACATCTTGTTTTCATAATCCATGGAAGACAAACTCGAAATCGAAAATAAAATGAGATTAATTGCACAGACCTAAAGTGCAAGAGAGGTCTCTCTTGCAAATAACGGAAATGCATCAAACAAACGTCTTGATATTATCGCATATAGAAACGGTTGGCTAGATACAAATAGCTTGATAATATTTATGCAGCAATAATAAATTGCAAGTGTTTTTTGTATGTCTGTGTAGAGTAGATGATAGATTGAAACGCTTCCCACATGCAGTGCAGTGATACGGTTTCTCTCCAGTGTGGATCCTCTCGTGTCTTTTCAGAGTTGTTGACCGACTGAATCTCTTGTCACAGTGTGAACACTTGTATGGTTTCTCTCCAGTGTGAACTCTCATGTGAACATCAAGATTATATTTGCTTGTCAAACTCTTTCCACACTGAGTGCAGGTGAAAGATTTCTTGGCTCTTCTTTTCTTTAAATGTTTCTGTTTGGTTTGAAAGCAACTCAAAGGTTTTTCTCCAGTTTTAACATGATTTGTTACCTCAAATTCACTTAATTCTTCATTCTCCTCATTTTCTTCAACTCTGAAATAAAAGTAAAAACAGTTCATTTGTCAGTAACTCAAAAAAAAAAAAAAAAAAGATAAATGTGAAAGGACATAAAAATGAATCCTGATGTAACAGTGGATAGTAGACAATTGTTTTACAAAAGTTTTATTATTTTGATGCGATTTTATAAATTATACATCCCTGTAAATAATGTACCATGAAAGAGGTACAATGATCTTCAAATTATTATTTTTTAAATTATTATTTTTTAAGTATTGTTGCTATGTGGTTGCTAGGGTACTTGGGTGTTGTTATGCAGTTGTTAAGATACACTGAGTGGTTGCTAAGGTATTCTGGGTGGTTCATAGGATCTTGCTATGTGGTTGCTAGGTTACTTGGGCTGGTTGCTATGGTGTTTCTATGCGGTTGCTAAGATACTTGGAGTGGTTGCTAAGGTGTTGCCAGGGTACTCGGGTGATTGCTAGTGTGTTGCTATGCAGTTGCTAGGGTATTCAGGGTGGTTGCTATGCAGTTTCTAGGGTATTCTCGGTGGTTGTTAAGGTGATGATAAGCAGTTACTAGGGTACTTGGGCTGGTTGCTATACAGTCACTAAGCATGTCACTACACTCTAAAAAATGCTGGGTTAAATTCAACCCAGTGCTGGGTAAAATAGGGACAAACCCAGCAATTGGGCTGTTTTGACCCAGCGGTTGGGTTAAATGTTTAACCCAACCTTCTGGGTAGTAACCCGCTGGGTCAAAACAACCCAATTGCTGGGTTTGTCCCTATTTTACCCAGCACTGGGTTGAATTTAACCCAGCATTTTTTTAGAGTGTAGCATGATTTAGCACAAAACCAGTTAAAACCAGCTAAAGAGAGTTTATTTAATGAAAACCAGCTAAAACCAGTTAATTTAGTGAAAAACGCTAAAACCATCCCCTATAAATGCAATTGGGGTAGAAATGCAAGAGATGCTTCTAGATATTAGAAGGGAATGTTGGCAATAACATAATGGGTGAATCTTCAACAATCAACGAACAGTGTTGGGGAGTAGCTAGCTACAAGTAGCGACACTACTAGCATAACTACATTTTTAAGTAGCTGTACAGTAGCAACGCTACTTTTAAAACAGTGTAGCTTTTCCTGTAGCTAACTACTTCTTCCAACAAGTAGCGGTGTAGCGAGACCAAACGCTACATTCCGTTTTGCGTTCTGACGAGTCATGAGCCTGTAATGCACTGAAGCAGCACAGTATCTTCTTCTGACGAGATCACAAACTAAATTTGTTCATTACCGCCATCTGTTGTGATCTCACGCATCGCACGGCTTTACAGTCTTTCCACCAACAAGAGATTGTCTGATGATTGTGCAAAGGATGTACAAGAGTGGATATTTCACATAAATCAACTGTCATTTACGCAAAACAAAGATTAAAATGCGGTCTACGTCGAAGACTTAAAGCACATACAGGAGGTGAATAATTTTTCTTCTTTATTGCACTCTAGATCAAATGTCTATTTTACAATGATGAACGGTCATAATATAATCTGTGCCCCACAGTTTTGTAAATAATACTAATCAAACAGAAAATAAAATCGCGATATAGTAGTGTGCTTATCATTTTGGCAAAGGATGGTCGTGGTGGGATTCACGCAAAGCGCAGTGTTCACGCGCGCAGCTGATGATTGATGTCTCCATTCACAGTCAGAAAATACCGCACGTGCTGTGAGTTTAACCTGCTTCTTTTATGACTCCTCTGGCAATTTTGCACTTTGACAGTCAGTTTAAGATAATATAACTATATAACTATACAGTATTTTATTATTGTGTGTATCGAATAGTTTACAAAATTAAATGATTGGGACACTTTCTGTCAGTGAAATGGCTTGGAAAAGTGTCCCAATCAACCTCAATTCACCCTACTCTTTGAAATCATGATTGCATTACAGTATGCCATTTTAAACCCAAAATATTTTACTTATAACTTCATTATATTTTACTTATAACTTCACTATAATTCTTCATTAATAATTATTTAGTTATTTGTAATGTTAATTGTAAAAAAAAAAAAAGTGAAAGTAGTTTCAATATAGCTAGCTACTTTTTGATAGTAACTTGTAGTGTAGCTGTCAATGAATAGTCATCTTACAAGTATTTAGGCAGAGGAAAGAGGCATGGATAATAAGAATTTCTTATGGGTTATGCATTGTGTGTGGTGTATCTGAAACTGTATATCATATGCTTTTTATGTGTAGTCAATATAATGAGAGTCGTGATATGTTATTTAGTCACTTTAACCCCTTAAGTGCCACCGGTGGGCCCACAGCCTGTGAGATTGGTAGTCGAATCAGGCTCCTCCTATCGAAGCATCGAATCTTCGACTATTCGGGGTCACCCCTAGTGTGTGTATTAGCTTTTAGTAACAAGCCAATTCTTAGTGAGTTTTATTTTTAATTTTTTACTACATTTTCTTGTCACAAATTAATAAATTACTGTCACTACATAATTTTAAATAAAAGGCAAGGCAAGTTTATTTATATAGCACATTTCATACATGTTAGAAAACACTCTCTGTCTTTTTGGTTCCAGATGTTTTCACCCTCCTTTTCTTCCCTCTCTCTCTCGTATTATATCTCTTACTCATATTCGAGGTACATTGACTGTGTGTTTTCTTGCTTCCCGGCCGTTATACACTTTAAGGAACTGAGAATTCTTCAAGGCGGCAAAGAGATATCGAGGGACCAATTGTTAATTTCTAACAATACACAATGGTAATTCAAAGTGCTTTACATAAAAGAAAGTAAAACAATCATAAAAAAAGATAAAACAGTGGTCAAATATGAAAAATACAATCTCTGAGGTTTCCGATGATATATAGTCAAATATTTGCGGGGTTTGTTATGATCATGTCATTTTGGCTATATGGGGGTGCTCAAATGTCTGATTTCACATAGAACTACTGGTTTTCTCCCAATAAGCTAATACATTTTTAGAGTTTAGTTGCTGTGTTTCTGCACGTTGTTGCGTGAAGAACGCGTCCAAAAAAGGAGTTCATTCAGAGCCCCACAGACACGTTCATGTGCATTCGGGACATGTTGTGCAGATAGCCTATAAGTCGTAATATTAACGTTATGTTGTATAAATAAAGCGTATTCTAATATGAGATAAATGATGAGCTAAATCCAATTGATTGATTAAAAACCTGCTGCTTCATTCTACTAGTCATCTTCAGCGCAAGCAGCTCAAAACAGAAATGCAGAACATTAATAACTACTGTCATATACATATTGTTATAATGAGAGCACTATTGTAAAAAAAAGTTGTGAATTCTTAGGGTTTCGCTGACATTTTATGTTAACTATCTTTTAATCAAAACATAAAACATTATTTACCCCGTTTGTATCTGCAAGGCGTCCGTTACACATTTTCCCTGTGTTAACGTAATTATGACTGTCGAATGTCTGACTTGACTTTTGGTAATATTTTGCCCCGCCCCCAAAACATATGATTTGACTATCAGCAAGATTCGAAAATTCTGATTCGACTATGAAAATCCTTAGTTGGGGACACAGCTAACACACACTTGCAAACAAAAAAAGTCTTTTTTTTTTTGCCAATAATTAAAAAAAATATCTATTCTAGTTTTTGTCAAAAATATTGAAAATAAATTTAATATGTATATTTGTTTTATGTTTTATGTTGCAAGTATTCAGTAAAAACTGTAATGCATGTAAATTTCATGCATGATCATACATTAAATTTTTTTTAGTTTTTTTTGTGAAAGTTCTGTAACAACACTCAAGTAGATATGTTTGCTAAAGATTTCTGATTAGAAAGAACCCACCCTTATAACTTTATGCAGTAATGAACAGGGAAGATATTCAAATAAGTCTCAGTAACCAACCAGAGCTATCAGCGCTGAATCTAAGGCTTATGAGTTTTCTGCCATTCTGCCTGCCAATGAAACCTGACACGGACAAACTCCTTATTCAATAAAATGCTAATTACCACCTGTTGCTATCACATGTCCGGGTGATGTTTGAAAATTGCTGCTAGAAGTTTGTAAACATGCATAAATGTAGACCTGCAAGCACTAGGAGCAGCCATTTCATTTGCACTCTGACACCGCAAACTTCACAATGGATCCACAGAGGGGAAAAAAAAAAAAGATTTTACAGCATTTTGGAAGTTGTAGAAGAACTTTGCAAGTCGAGTGAAGAAGAGTCTGAAAGAGAAGAGAATGAGTCCAGCAATGATGAACTAGACATTTTGGAAGAGTTTTTTTCAGACACAACATAAGGGTAAATCTCTCTCTCTCTCTCTCTCTCTATCTACTTACATTTAGTTACATTTTCCTTGTATATACTTACATTTTACTTATATTTATAATAGGTGTCCAGATAATGCTGATGATGAGGATTGGACTGCTGAACCAACATCATCAGCATCATTTGCTTCAGTTGCTGCTCCTAGCAATTTTGAAGACAGAGTGAGAGCTACAACCAGTGAAGAACGAGGGAGAAGTAGTGTGAGGGGAAGAGGAAGAGAGCATGGAAGACAGACCGACTCAGTTTCTGATACTGATAGATGGCGTGATTCAGAAGAGCCTGACAGTAGCCGCGTTTCCACTGTCGGGCCAAAAGCGGGCGTGCTAGTGCGTGCCAGGGCTGCATGATAAATCGAAATGGAATCGAAATCGCGATTCGGCAGAAGTGCGATTGTCATGCGTATCTTTCGGTGAAACACGGTTCTGTGATCAGCAGTAAACCTCCATCCAAAGGCCAGAGGGCGCTCTCGCGCTGAAACTCCAAATACGCCTCACAAAAGAAACCCAGGAAATGCCGCAGTAGCTGGATAAACAGAAGATTTAACTGCTTTAATTGATTCAACGTGACTAATAAACACACGATTATGACAATATATGATTTATCTGAGTTATTATTATTATAATTTTCATTCAAATAAAGTATATTTATAATGCAATGCCTTTATCACTGCTTAGAATACTATGAAATATGTTGCGTGCCTTATTCTCTCACAGAAGGATTTATTTCAAACACTCGACTGACGTGAGTTTGGAGTAAAAATATGTTATTAAATGTGGTATTTTCACATGCTTTCAGATGGAGCAGCATTTACTACACAGAGCAGTAGTTCACTGAGAAGCTACGCAAACAGCTGTCATTATCGCGAACGATTTCTTCGATTTCAGAATCGCGCAATAAAATCATCTGCGA
>NW_015652315.1:140288-140982 GCF_001515625.1 Sinocyclocheilus rhinocerous | reverse complement strand
GTTCAACCCTCTACATTGCGAGTAAATCACTCGCATATGCGACTAAATCTTCACTCTGGGCGACTAAATGATGTATAATATTAGCCAATGGCTAATAAATTCTCCGATTTTACTCGCCAGTGTGTGGAGGCTGAGTACATGATTAGCACAGATATATTTTCACTCACAGAACACTCCGACTGACTCTCCGTCAAGCGATCTGTGATATTTTTCAGTTCATTTGAATGGATGCGCAGCGCACCTGTGTTTGTGTATTTGGCGTAACGTAATCTCTAGTGTGAAGGCGCACGACTCGACGTCGCTTTCTCTCACACGCGCAAAGAGCGAGAGTCTTACATAACATGCAGAATTGATGCGCTACATGTAAACGATATACTTTGTTGTATTTTCCTGTAAAAATAACGGAGTTCCTTTGGAATGTTATTAAATGTGGTATTTTCACATGCTTTCAGATGGAGCAGCATTTACTTCACAGAGCCATAGTTCACTGAGAAGCTATGCAAACAGCTGTCATTATCGCGAATAATTTCTTCAATTTCATAATCGTGTAATAAAATCATCAAATTTTTTTGCGTAACTTGTCAGTGAACTACAGCTCTGTGTAGTAAATGCTGCTCCATCTGAAAGCACGTGATGATGATTTACTGCTGATTACAGAACCGGCTTTACTGACAAAATGCAATGACAATCGCAT
>NW_015652315.1:134559-140263 GCF_001515625.1 Sinocyclocheilus rhinocerous | reverse complement strand
ATGCGCAAACGGCAATCTCATTGGCTGGTGCTCACCTATTATTGTCCCTGTTTTGATTTCAGCAAATCAGTTCGAGTAAACGCACACAACCTGATTAATATTCATGAATCCAGTAGCTCATTAATCCTTAGTGCGTATTTATATTGTTCTCATTAGTAGAATTCGTATAATAATAATATCTTATCAGTATTATTATTATTTTTTTTTTTACAGGAACACTGAATGACCAAAAAAAGCACCAGCACCAGTCCTAAGTTCATGGTTACCACGTTTTAATTCTAATTACTAAACTTCTATTATTAAATAATACTTGATTATCATATTATAATGCTTGACTGACTGATATTAAGAGTGTACTTTCAGATATTTAAAAAGCTGTACCATTTTACAAACATTATATATTTCTCTATCACAATTGTGTATTTATTTAGTAACATATTTTATTTGTCATAAGTCTCGTCTAGAGAGTTTAGCTCCGCGTATGTCATAAAAATATAATAATGTTTTTTGTTCGGGAGCTTTTATAAAAATATAGAAATTATCTTTCTAAATGTGATGTATATACTATGACTACAAATAAACAGAAACAGACTCGACTGAATAAGTAGGTATGCTATGCTCATACCGCTTTATTTCTGTGTGACTAATTTTCAATCCTGGGGTGTATTCCAGAAAGCGGGTTTTGTTGGAAACTCAAAGTTTGTTAACCCCAGAAAAGGGAAACTCAGGGTTTTTGGTTCCAGTAAAAGACAAAACTAAACCTCTCGGTAAGTTAACATAGTAACTTACTCTGTGAACCTAACCTGGTCTGGAGCAGGTTTTCTTCGGTAAACCCAGAGTTTTTTTTTCGGTAAGCAATGTTTAAATACCTCATTCATTCATTCACGCTGCAAAAATTGCTTTTATTGCTGAGATTTTTGCCTTATTTAAAGAAAAAATTATTAAATCATGATGCATTTTCTATATAAGAATATTTTTAGTCTTGTAAATATTATATTTAGTCTTGTTTCCTGGGGTAAAGAAGTCAAATGAATTGCCAGCGGGGTAAGAAAAATAATCTTAATGAAAATGGAAACAAGATTATTTTTCTCACCGGACCACTTTCATTTTCATCATGCAGACACGGTAAATGTGACAAAAATGGCATGTCTTTTTATAAGGGATCCTGTAGATGAGGAGGCTGCATTAATTCGCCGGGAGTTACATTTACATCAGGAGAGGATTTAATTTTATTTATTTATTTATTTTGCCATATCCACATGCATATTTATTTTAACGGTACCATTTTTAAAAGGCGTTCACTTGATAACATCTTGTTGCAACCTCTAAGTGACCTAATAATTAGAATTTCCTTTAGGATTTCCAGTGTGGTTGGATGCATTGATTACACATATATTCTCACCATACCACCTTCCGAAAATAAAGCTGATTACTGTATGGAATGGAAGGATGCCAGATGGAAGGGGTAGTGCATGATATATGCCGTAATACAGCTGTTAAATAAACATAAATTATTCACAATTTATTTGGTCATCTTTATGTTCTACAAATACAAAAGCAACAAATTATTATTTTTCCTGTTGGATTTTAATTTAATATTGGTATTGTGGCCATCTCTTCATCTGTCAGTGATGCTGGTTCAGGTTCTCCCCCCATATTACTAGTCTCTGCCTTCTTGCTGTTGGCTTATGAATAGAAGTCAACTGTTTTTCATTAACCTAATTAAGAAATGTAGCATGTTGGATTAGAGAACATTTAATTATGTGAAAAAGCATTAGACTATCTGGGAAAAGCTGCTGCACATTGAAATAGATATACACTGAATTAGATTTATTGAATGTCAAATGTTTGTAAAGTCATGTAACGTAAGCCTACAACCATTTCATGCTTGAAGCTTTACCTGATTGAATTATGTTTTTGTTTAATTTTTTTCTGCTGCCACATTTTTTTTTTTTGCCATGGATACCATGGAAATGAATATTAGTTCAATAAATTACCTTTCTGCCAGTTTTCACCTCTGATAACATTGATTTAGAATTAAAGTTACGTAATCCGTAGTATGCGGAAGTCTTTTTGGCGGGAGCTGTTGCCATGGTGAATCGTAATTTTGGAGCACCATTGATCATGGCTTTTCATAGTTGTGGTGCACGCGCTAAACTCAGAGTCAACCTACTCAGAGTGGATTGAACTAACTCTGTTCAGCTGTTCTGAAACCGAAAACTCAGAGTTTCCAATCTCAGGGTAAGTCAACTCAGAGTTCAAGTTTTAACAGAGTTTGATGAACCTCCTTTCTGGAATACACCCCTGATAAATTAATTCATTATGATCAATGTATCACTTATTATTGTAAAAAATCAATGCTGTTGGATTTAAATCTTTAACAAAGCATTCAAACAAACGGCCGCTTTTATCATGTTCATTTTGTGATTGCGCTAGTTCCAGTGACTTATATCTTATTAGTTTTCTGATAACTTCTCTTTGTTGGTGAAATGATGGGGTTGCGTGACGTTGTTCCTGAGAGGCATGTAAAGGGCGGGTTTTAGTGAAGCGCAGCGGAGCTTCTGGCCCGACGGTGGAAACGCAGCGTGATTTTGGGTTCGGTGCTACAAGTCAGAGGCTATTAGCCCCCGCCCGGTCCGTTTAAAACACTGGCTCGCACTGGCCCGACAGTGGAAAAGCGGCTATTGTATTACCTGCACCCATCTTTAAGCGTACACCTGGGCCTCAAGTTATTACTTCTAAAGCTTACAGCCCGTTAAGAGTTATTTAAACTCTTTTTTTAATCCAATGTCTGCCAGAGCATTATAGAAAACACAAATGCCTACTCTGCTAAGCACCAGAACAGCACAAGGAGACTAAAGCAGAAAACATCAAGAAAAGAGGTACCCCTGATTACGACCGACTGTGCAAAGTGAAGCCCTTATATGTGCAGCTTCGTGACCGATGCAAGAGCTTCTTTCATCCTGACCAAAACATCTCAGTGGATGACAGAATGGTAGCTTCCGAAGCACGGATCGGTCTGAAGCAGTACCACAAGGAAAAAACAACCAAATGGGGGTATAAACTCTTTGTACTTGCAGATTCACAGCTTGGCTATACGTGGGATTTTTTTTATTTATGAGGGAAAATTCCCCACAGCTCAAAACCCACAGAACAAGGGGCTGAGCTATGAATCTGTAGTAGCTTTAGTTAATCACCATGTCTTGGGTACTGGCTACAAGCTCTATGTAGATAACTTCTACACAAGCCCAATGCTCTTCGGGGATCTCCTTGAAAAACAGATCTTTGCCTGCGGGACCATCAGAAGCAACAGGCTTGGATTCCCCCAAACCACCGAAGATAAACTGCGCAAAATAAGCCCCTTGTGGGTCCATTAGGTGGATCAGAGACGACAAACTTCTGTTTGTTGAATGGAAGGACACAAGAGAGGTTATGATGTGCTCCTCCTTCCATTCAGCTAATGGAAACCAGACAGTGCAGAGGAGGGTCAAGACACCTGATGGGCAATGGGCAGAAAAGATGGTCCCCATTCCTGCTGCAGTGTCCAACTACAACAAGTGAGTAGAATGTTTTCTCTGGTGTGTTGCAAGAAAATGTGCAGAAGTGTTTAGGTTTTATATATTGACTTGTGTTTATGTTTGCTTTCCACACAGGAACATGGGAGGTGTTGACATGTCTGATATGGAATGCCAAAGCTGACTTAATTAGAAATAAATAAATAAAGAATTGTACAAATAAATGTAAAAAAACAAATATAAATAAATATATAAATAAATATACAAAGAAAAGTAAAAAAGCAATTATTTATAATTTTATTTCCTTATGTATTTTTTTTCCACATTTTTTTAAAATTTATTTTAACATTTATGTATTTATTTACGTATTTATTTATTTATTTCCACATTTATTTATTTCTACATTTATTTATTTTCACATTTATTTATTTCTGCATTTCTTTGTCCGTAGGGTAATGAGGAGGGCGCGTTTTACCTCAGGAATAGCAATCGAGCCAGAGTAGGTGAGGGGTAAGCTTTGAGGCCACAGTGACACCTTGTGGTGCCCAAACGTACAAGAAGTGTAGTCTACATGACGCGCCTGTTGATAGTGTGGGATGAATGATTTAGATGGGCAATATGGCCAAAATCTTATATCACAGGTTATTATTTCAGGTTCACGGGGGGGTTGTTAAGCGTGCAATCTGTGATCACGTGCATTTGCTGAAGCTCGCGAAAGCGTTCAATCGCTTTCTTATGCACGCTGTTTTTTTTAGGTTTCACTTTCAACACATACAACGCATGTTTCAAAGATTCGGGATAGAAGGAGGCATCAGTTACTGTAGAAGATTTGTCGCCTCGCGCCACTTCCCGTGTGGTCACCGCATGTAGACACGGCTTTAGATACGGATTATCATTCAGCATTCATTTTGAAATTTTGTCAAATTTTTTCTTGATTACAAGAAAAAAACTTGTTCTTGTTGTGATTTATTTCTTGTTTTTCCATTTAATTCATAAATTAACACTGCAAATTAAAGGGTTACGTTTTTTTCTGCAGTCGAAGAAAGTATAGCCTAAATTATGTCAGTGATTTCTCTCATTTTAAAGATTATCAAGAATAATTTTTTTTTCAATCTGCAGTCTAATAAAAGTGAATAAAATTACCCTATAGATCAGACTACAGGCTAATTTCATTCTTTCTTAACTTTTAACTTATTAAAATTTGTTATGAAGAATTTTAAATCAACTTCATAACAAATAGGCTAATGAATTTTTGTCATAAGCAATATACGAACATAACGAATACCCTTGCTATTCTATAAAACGAAATTTTCATTAAAAAAAATCATAAATCACGAATATGATGAAATAAAATTATTACTGCATTAAGCTGCTTATCATTGCTCTTTTGTTGATTTTGATTGCTTCCATTGTCCTCATTTGTAAGTCGCTTTGGATAAAAGCATCTGCTAAATGACATACTGTATGTTCCTGTTTGCCCTTATTTGGTCCTTCCTGTGTCCTGTCCTCATTTGTTATTATTTGAGTCCAGGTGTTCCCCGTTTAGTGTTCCCCGTTTAGTACGTATTGTTCCCAGGTGTGTCCCATTAGTTTCTGAGCATTTAAACCCTGTGTTTCCCAGTGTTTTCTGTCTGCTGTTGAACGTCATTCCGTCTGTTAAATGTTATCCCTGAAAGTTCCCGTGTTTTGTATTTCTTTGTTTATTTTGTATTAAATTCTAGTTTACATATTCTCCTTCGTTCCTTCCTCCCCGAGAGACAGTACTAGGCGTCACGTGTATGTTCCTGTTTGCCCTTATTTGGTTCTTCCTGTGTCCTGTCCTCATTTGTTATTATTTGAGTCCAGGTGTTCCCCGTTTAGTGTTCCCCGTTTAGTACGTATTGTTCCCAGGTGTGTCCCATTAGTTTCTGAGCATTTAAACCCTGTGTTTCCCAGTGTTTTCTGTCTGCTGTTGAACGTCATTCCGTCTGTTAAATGTTATCCCTGAAAGTTCCCGTGTTTTGTATTTCTTTGTTTATTTTGTATTAAATTCTAGTTTACATATTCTCCTTCGTTCCTTCCTCCCCGAGAGACAGTACTAGGCGCGTTTCCATTACCCTTCAAATTGCGCAAACTGAAATTGCGAATTGAAAATACGCCTAATGGAAACGCGTCAATTTCGCAAAAACGCCCATATATCGCAAAAACGT
>NW_015652315.1:132096-134475 GCF_001515625.1 Sinocyclocheilus rhinocerous | reverse complement strand
TGCTTGTGTTTATGTTTTTATACAGTCTATGGTTTATTCCAGCCGTGCCACGCACGTTTCTGAAGCGGCTCTCTTTGCTGCTTCTGTAAAGATACACGCATATGTCTCCTTTGAATAAATATAGCCAAAATCCCACCAAAATCCGTTGCCATGACTTATCGCGAGAGGCAAAAGGTTACGTTTTAGCCGCATAACATTGGTTAATGGAAACGCCGTCATTTCGCAATACTTTTTTATCGACATTCAGAAAATATCGCCAAAGTTTTGCGCAAATCTGTAATGGAAACGCGCACTGATGCTTCTCTTTCTTTTTGGTATTGCTTGAGAAGACACATTTCATTATGTATTTTCAAATGCCTAGGCCTATGTTTAATTCCCTTAATTATAACATTTCTAGCGTTATTCTTAAACGTTTAATCAAACAATAATATATTATCTCATGTGTGTCTAAAATCAGGGCTTAAAAATGAATTGGTTTTAAGTGAAACGATAAGTTTTTTCCGTTACATTTCCCGAGTTACAGGTTAGAACGAAAAAAAACATTAGCCTACTTAATGAATTCAAGGCACTGTAATTTTATTATCCATTTGACGTTAAACTATTATATATAATTAATTTATATAAGCATTTATATTAAATTTTATTTCGTCATATTCGTGATTTATGATTTTTTGTATGAAAATTTCGTTTTATAGAATAACTAGGGTATTCGTTATGTTCGTATATTGCTTATGACCAGGGGTGTCAAACTCAGTTCCTGAAGGGCCGCAGCCCTGCAGAGTTTAGTTCCAACACCCAAACCATTGCCTTGTCCAAATACCCACACTTGCAGTCTTGGCCACTTGAGAGCGCGTGCGCGCGACAGGAAGTAAGTGTGCAAAACTGTCCCAGGTCTAAAAACGGAGAAGCGCAGTGCACTTAACGCACACTAAATCCACACTATCTCGAATACTGCTCCGGAATTTTGTACAATATTTGCAACTGCTTTTTATCACTTAATTAGAAGCACCGCAAATTAAAATTGTCATGTTATAGGGACTACTGAACAGACATTTAGAAGTTGATTTTAAAATGCAAAGTATTTAAAATTAAAATTAAAATAAAGCTATGTAAACACTTGCATTTTTACAACACTACAAGTGTGTCCCATCAGGTAATGAAAAGTTCTACACACACTTGTGGTCTTCATCCTCACTTGAACACTTGGGCCAAATAAAGGAAATACGTCATATAAGTGTTCAAGTGCAAAGACCGCAAGTGAATTCAGGAATTGAGTTTGACACCCCTGCTTATGACGAAAATTAATTAGCCTAGCCTATTTGTTATGAAGTTGATTTAAAATTCTTCATAACAAATTTTAAGAAGTTAAAAGTTAAGAAAGAATTAAATTAGTCTGTAGTCTGATCTATAGGCTAATTTTCTTAACTTTTATTAGACTGCAGATCAAAAAAAATTATTATTGATAATCTTTAAAATGAGATAAATCACTGACATAATTTAGGCTATACTTTCTTCTTTTAAGCTCTACAATGCTTGGCGTGTGTTTCACTAGCTCCGTTCCCATGGACACCTTTTGCTTGATCTGGATATTTCCAGCCTAAGACGTGGGATTTATCTGTATCTAAAGCCGTGTCTACATGCGGTGACCACACGGGAGGTGGCGCGAGGCGACAAATCTTCTACAGTAACTGATGCCTCCTTCTATCCCGAATCTTTGAAACATGCGTTATATGTGTTGAAAGTGAAACCTAAAAAAAACAGCGCGCATAAGAAAGCGATTGCACGCTTTCGCGAGCTTCAGCAAATGCACGTGATCACAGATTGCATGCTTAACACCCCCCCGTGAACCTGAAATAATAACCTGTGATATAAGATTTTGGCCATATTGCCCATCTAAATCATTCATCCCACACTATCAACAGGCGCGTCATGTAGGCTACACTTCTTGTACTTCGTTTGGGCACCACAAGGTGTCACTGTGGCCTCGAAGCTTACCCCTCACCAACTCTTGCTCGATTGCTATTCCTGAGGTAAACACACCCTCCTCATTACCCTACAGACAAAGAAATGTAGAAATAAAGCAACCCTCTACATTGCGAGTAAATCACTCGCATATGCGACTAAATCTTACTCTGGGTGACTAAATAATATCTAACATTAGCCATTGGCTAATAAATTCTTAGATTTTACACGCCAGTATGTGTGTGAGAGGCGTTCAACACAGATTTTCACTCGATAAACACGCTGACTGAGCGCTTGAGAGTTTCGCTCTCCGTCAAGCGATCTGTACTATTTGGATGCGCTCAATGGATCATGTCATGTACTCAATGGATGCGCAGTATGTAGCACGCAGCGCACCTGTATTTGACGTACCGTAAA
>NW_015652315.1:114598-117116 GCF_001515625.1 Sinocyclocheilus rhinocerous | reverse complement strand
GTGTGTTTCGTTCCCATGGATCCCATGGACACCTTTTGCTTGATCTGGATATTTCCAGCCTAAGACGTGGGATTTATCTGCCGTGTCTACCGAATCTTTGAAACATGCGTTATATGTGTTGAAAGTGAAACCTAAAAAAAACAGCGCGCATAAGAAAGCGATTGCACGCTTTCGCGAGCTTCAGCAAATGCACGTGATCACAGATTGCATGCTTAACACCCCCCCGTGAACCTGAAATAATAACCTGTGATATAAGATTTTGGCCATATTGCCCATCTAAATCATTCATCCCACACTATCAACAGACACGTCATGTAGACTACACTTCTTGTACGTTTGGGCACCACAAGGTGTCACTGTGGCCTCGAAGCTTACCCCTCACCAACTCTTGCTCGATTGCTATTCCTGAGGTAAACACACCCTCCTCATTACCCTACAGACAAAGAAATGTAGAAATAAAGCAACCCTCTACATTGCGAGTAAATCACTCGCATATGCGACTAAATCTTACTCTGGGTGACTAAATAATATCTAACATTAGCCATTGGCTAATAAATTCTTAGATTTTACACGCCAGTATGTGTGTGAGAGGCGTTCAACACAGATTTTCACTCGATAAACACGCTGACTGAGCGCTTGAGAGTTTCGCTCTCCGTCAAGCGATCTGTACTATTTGGATGCGCTCAATGGATCATGTCATGTACTCAATGGATGCGCAGTATGTAGCACGCAGCGCACCTGTATTTGACGTACCGTAAACTAGTGTGAAGGCGCACGACTCGCCGTCGCTTTACTGATAGCGCTGTGTTAGAGACCTGCACTCCCGCGGGAGTACCGCGGGATCCAACGCAACAGGGTGCGGCGCGGGACAACTTTTGATGGGCGAGTGCGGGTGGGAAGAGACTCAGGTGTGTGCGGGATGCGGGAGAATAAAATGATTCGCGGGACTCCCACAAAATAGAAATTATCTAAATATAAAGTGTCTAAAACATATAAATTGTTATTTATCTGTTGTACAAAAGCAAAAAGAACAACTAATATTAACATTAAAATGATTGATATGCGCAAGCTAGGCATAGTTTCTATTTATAACACGTGCTTAAAGGGTAGCGCAATGTAGCCAATCACAGACTCAGCTGTTTTTTTTTCTAGAACGCAATGGCCAATCAGAGGTTATTAAGTTAGAATCTACTCACCACAGTGGTGAAATTGCGTGGTCACGAATCCTCTCATTTTAACAGTGTAGAAGTGTAGACATTGTGAAAGATTCATTGTGCATACATTTATTGTGTTTGCTGGCCAAATGGGTGCCCTAAGCAGAATTGTACTGTTATGCCCCCTCCCCAAAATATTATGGAAGTAAAAAAAAAAAAAACTATTATAGGGGCCAAAATAGAACTTTAATAAAATATAAAAGTAAATAAATACATTGTAATTAAATTTTATTATTTACAAATTACAACTGTAGCTAGACAGTCATCTATAGATATGATTTTACTAATACAGTTGTCTGATTGATTTTACAGTCTCAAGCATTCAGAAATCACACAAAAGAAAATTAAGCAGTTTTACTACGATAAAACCATGGTTAATTTTTGTAAGGGTTGTGATGTGACGTCCACATGTTTTTGTTGAAGAAATTATAGAGGCTGTGTGCATTTCTATCGCAAAAAAGTGGCCAAAAATGAAATATTATGTGATTATTTGAATTAAATGTTTGATCAATATCAATAAACAAGGATTTGATCGTCCTGTAAGTGTTACAACAGCAATTACCAGGCCTTTAGCGTCCTTTGTAGGCTTTTGTAATATGTAATCTACATACATTTTTTATTTTGTATTATATAATGTATTTTAACAGTGTTATTCAATGAAACCATATTATTGTTATTAATTAACCAATCATTATTGCCTCGTTGTTTTTATATAATGCATTTTAAGTCATTTTAAAGGCTGTTGTTGGCTTAGATCTGTTTTTATAACCACAAAAAATCTGAATATTTATTTGTAAATTATTATTTGAAGTATCAAAACCATGGTTAATTTGTGGTTACCATTGCTACAAGAACCATGTTTTTTTATTATTATTCGTAGTAAAATTATGGTTAATTTTCGTAAGGGAACATGGAAACTCAGAGAGAATATTAGATGCGTTGGTGGTGGTGATAGCCTTACCGACATTAAAAGGGCCCTATTATGCTTTTTCACTTTTTCAACTTTAGTTAGTCTGTAATGTTGCTCTTTGCACATAAAAAGATCTGCAAAGTTACAAAGCCCACTTCAAAAAAAAAAAATTTTATTTAAAAGAAATCACCTTTCAAAAACTACAACGAACGACTCGTTTGGACTACAAAGCATATTTTCTGGGATTTGTAATATCACAAATATCGACTAATGGGACGAGACCTGGTTGAGCTGCACTAGAGAAGGCAACGAGTGTTATCACTATGTCGGAGACACGCTAGCTTTCCCAAGGCAGACGAACTTAGAGTGGTTACAATCATCCGGGTTTAAATCG
>NW_015652315.1:99098-113435 GCF_001515625.1 Sinocyclocheilus rhinocerous | reverse complement strand
TGGGGAGAGAGGTATTGTAATAATGTAAAATATGTGAAAAATAATGTGTTTTTCGAACAACCTAGTATGAGAGCCTGTTCTAGTACACCCCCAAAACAAAATCAAGACTTTGTAAAAGAGCATAATAGGACCCCTTTAAAACACGTTATTAACGTCAATACTCTGCGTATAAGTAGCGGCGGTACTGCTCATTGGATATTACACCGTCCTTAGAAAAAACTGAAAATTGTACCGGTCTCTCTTTTACCATTTTGTGGACATCGCTGTCATAAATGCCTTCATTATTCACCAGCAGCTGGCTGCAATAAAAAATTTAGTGTGATAGTAGTAGTAGTTGTTTTTAGTAGTAGTTATTTTATTGTATATGATTAATAAAAAAATATATACTTCATATTTATGTTTTTAAAAAATAATAATTTACAACCTTTCTAGAATGTTTTGAATTTAAAAAAAAAGTTGTAAATCAACCTGTGTTGTGGTGTAATTAAATTCAGTTCTCCATTAGGAACCATTCAAGGAGCATGACTAGCACCTAGGGGACATTGTTGGTATAGCAACTAAAAAAAGCATGCAGAAACCTCATTTTTTGTGATATCAACAGGGGTGTGAAGTAACGAATTACAAATACTCACGTTACAGTAATTAAGTAGTTTTTATCAGTAATTGTACTTTTTTGAGTAGTTTAAAAATTGTGTAAGTTTAGTTATTTTTATTTCTTTATTGCAAAACGCTAAAACTGGCACCGTTTTGAAGAGACATGGGCTCTCATTTTAACCCATATCATGGTGTGTGATGCTGAACTATGAGTTTCTAATGGTGTTTGTATTTGCACTGTTCTAAACATTAATATTTTATGTGCAACAACAGCATATGCTGTCTCAGTGGCCTGACACATGATTTTAAATCTATTTTTTCAAACTTTATGATTTAAATGGGGATGATTGTACTGAGAATAACTTAAATATTTTCTTCAACCGAATACTGTTTCCGTGCTGTTTTGTTGTATTTTAAAGAGTTGGCAGTCAAAATTAAAACTGCTGGATGAAAGATATTCTTCATTCTTTATGACAAACAAGATAATGTGAATTACAGAATGTACAACGTTTTTAAAATGTATAAATTGCGGTGTACAGCGTTTATTATGAGGGGGTAGAATCCACAGCTCAGTACTCACTACACAATACTCATGAATACTTTTAAATAGGCTACTCTTTTACTCTTACTCGAGTAGTTTTTTGGTCAAGTACTTTTACTCTACTCACACTACAGTTTTTGGAAGGTAATGGTACTTTTACTTGAGTATATTTTTTCCGTACTCTTTCTACCACTGGATATCAATGTCAAATTTGGAACACTACTTCTTTAGACTTAGGCTTTTAATTTGACATGAAATTAAATTTAACTATTTTTTTTCATAAAATATAAATAAATATTGCAGTACTTTTTTTTATGACAACAAACTTAAATAGCTATAACTTTTTTGTTTTTAATTATATTTTAATTTAACTTCTTTCACTTGTGCAAGAAACTTCTAAGTGTTTTCTTTAAAACGAGCTCAATATTAGGTTTATATTCCAAACCGTTCCATAATTACATTGATTTGAATCTGGACACCCCCTTTTCAGCTCTACCCCAAAAAAGGGGTTAAGAAAGGGGAGGATAGAATGAAGTATTAGGATATTTTAGAAAAATGCTTATTGGATGGACAGCTATACAGAGCACCATTTAAATGTATATATATGACTCAGGTTTAGGGTCTAGAATAGAGGTCGACCGATATATCGGTCGGCCGATATATCGGGCCGATATTTATCTTTTTTTAATATATCGGCATCGGCCGATATCCGTGTTTAGTAGCGCCGATTTAAAGTCAGGCACGTCCGCGGGCAGCCCCGTGTTATTGGTGCGGTGGAAAGTGCTGCTGCCGCATGTGTGCTGGACCCTCGTTATAAGGGTCATGTCTTTTTTGCAGTGGACACACTGACCAAGGCAAAACAATGGATAAAAGAAGAGCATGCCATTGTGTCCGAGCAACTGAAAACAGCCACCATTGAAGACCAAGTATCAGACCCGAAACAGAGAAGGGTGGAAGATGAAGAATTACCTGGTCCCTCCAGTGTTCTTGAACAAATGTATGCAAACATCTTGGGGCCTCATGGAACTCCTACTCAGGAGAGTGATGATGAGCATCACATCTCTGAGCAGCTGGATCAGTACCTCCGTGAGCCATTGATTGACAGACCGACTGGTCAGCCACTGGAATGGTGGAAACAGAATACATCCCGCCTACACCTTCTTGCACCACTGGCAAGGAAATTCCTCTGTCCACCCCCCTCCTCTGTTCCCAGCGAGAGAGTATTCAGTGAGATTGGGAATATTTATGACAACAAGAGGAGCCGCCTCACAGGAGAACATGCAGAACAGTTGTGTTTCCTGCATGACAACCTGCCGTTCTTAAACTGGGAGTACTGAGAACTTTCAGTGAAAGATGGATAGAGTGAGGAAGACTCAGGGACTGCAATTGAGTTAAAATTAAAGCACATTCCTTTTTATATTGTTCTGTAATGTTTACATAATTTCCTTCACTCAAAAATTAGGGGTTTGCTGCTATGTTATTTGCACTAAAAGAGATTTTTGATGCTGCTAAGTCAAGTGCACGAAAACCTTTAAGTTTTTATTCACAGTTGGTTACTTGAGGACTTTGTTTTATATAAAAATGCAGAAAGTTGCAAAAAGCAGAAAGTTAGAATGCACTTTAGATGTTCTGTGTCATTTATACCAAACATAAATGTTGCTGGTTGCTAGTGTGTTTGCAGCACTACCATTATTTATTTTTTATATATTTTATATTTTTCAGTTTAATTGATTTTTATTTATAAAGTTGTATTTATTTTATTTAAATGTATATTTAAGTTTACATTTATGTTCCAACAAACTTGAAAAATTCTGCTTGATAAATGCTCTAAAACTTTTATGTAAATGATTGACAGTTTTTTTTTAAAAATTTTTTATATTACCTGTTTTATATATTTAATACTTGGTAAGTTTATTGATTTGTTTGGTTAACTTTGGATAAATATTTTATTTTAATACCGTGCAGTGCACAAAATTAAGATTCGAGAGATGGTTCAAGTCAGTGTTCAATAAATGATGATGTTAAGTTTAGAAATGTTGTGCATCCACTTATTATTAGTGTGACATTTTAGCATGCAAATGAAGGGGAAAACTTCAAGATATCGGCCCTAAAAATCGGCAGCACATATCGTCCATCGGCTGACCCTGACCTCTAAACATCGGCATCGGTTATAGAAAAACCCATATCGGTCGATCTCTAGTCTAGAATATAATATGAGTAGATGGGAATACTCGACCTAATCTGGAGCATGAAGAGCTAATTATTAATGTAAGAGGAGCTGAACACGCAGCACTAGCAGAAACACACTCTAATTGGTCCATTTAATTTAACATTCAGAGTAGTTCACCATTAAACAAGTAGAAGAAGACGACACTAACATTAGATGGTAAAATAGTAAAATAGCGATTATATGGCAAATCACTTGCACTTTTTTCCAAAAACAGCTTAAAATACTCTGTAATTTTTGGTCATACAGAGTAATGCATCATTTAAAACATTTTGAGATACAAGTATATTTAACCACTTATACCAAGTCACACACAGCCGCATGTTCACAAATCACACCTGAGCGATTGAAATCAGCCATATAGATTATTTTATAAAATGGTTAGAAATGAAATGCCCTTCCCCCATCAGAGAAACTCTTCTCATGCAGATATGTTGATGTGTGCGCGCGTCTGTTTGGAGGCCTACAGTTTCCCAAGTGAGGAGGGAATATTACTGTATTTATTAGTTTTCTGTTTCAGGTATGATTCTGAATGTCCTTATGTCCATCACTTTACACTGTAATGATGCTTATTTGTGCTGTGCTGCAAATATTTTTTTTTTTTAACTAAAAGACAGAAAACAGATGTTTTCTCATGCTGAGAGATAAGCAGATGTATGTGTGTGAGAAAATATCATATATGGTGTTAAAAATATGAGAAGTAGTTCCTATTCTGTTTTTATTTGATTCTCTTTCCGTTGCTGTCAGGAATTATTTTTTAGCGGAAGGACGACATTTAACAAACTTGCTTCAAAAAAAGTAACTTTCAAGGTCCAATAGTTTTTGTGTGTGTGTGTGTGTGGGAAATCGGAAGCAAGCAGACAACGGCCGTTTCTAGAGCACATGTGATGCCATCATGTATTTGTGGTTAAAAACTAAACTCAGAATAATTGTGGCTCTTAAGGAGGCTAACTTTAACAGAAGAGACTTGATGAACCACTTACTGTGATTTCAGACTGTGCTGATCTGGTTTCTCCACTGCATGGATCTTCATGTGACTTTTAATAGTGAAACTCGTTTCGCACTGATCAGATGTGTACGGTTTCTCTCCAGTGTGAATCCTCTCATGTATTTTCAGGGTTCCTGACCGATTGAATCTCTTGTCACAGTGTGAACACTTGTAAGGTTTTTCTCCAGTGTGAATCATCTGGTGCCGTTTTAAACTGTTTGCAACGAAAAAAGTCTTCCCGCACTCAAAGCAAATGTAATCTCTCACACCAGTATGAATTTTCTCATGTTTATGTAAATTTTGCAGCAGTGAAAAACTCTTTCCACACACAGAACATGAATGCGGTTTCTCCTTCGTATGAACTGTCAGGTGTTCCTTCAGGTTTGATGCCCAAATAAATGCTTTTCCACATTGATCACACGTGAACGGCTTCTCTCCGGTGTGGACTCTCATGTGAACATTAAGATTACTTTTTTGCATAAAGTTCTTTCCACACTGATCACATGTGAATGGTCTTTCTCCAGTGTGGATTCTCATGTGAAGTTTAAGACTTTGTTTGGCTGTGAAACTCTTTCCACACTGATTGCAGGTGAAAGATTTCTTGGCTCTCCTTTTCTTTAAGAATGTATTTTTAGTCTTTGAGCGTCTCAAAGGTTCTTCTCCAGGTTTGTCATGATGTTTCTCCTCCACTTCACTCATTTCTTCACTCTCCTCTTTCTCTTCCATCAGCTCTGAAATGAAAGAAAAACAGTTTAACTTCATTTTCAGTACATCAAAAGTAATTAAATACTTAAAAAAAAAAGTGAAGGACATAAAAGTGAACCATGATGTAACAGCAGACATTAGACAACTACTAGAAAATATTTCCATTTTGTTGTGTTTTTTTTATTAATTATATAAGCAGTGTAAATGTATAGACGTATTGGAGACCTTGGCAAATATAATTTTTCCATTACCGTTTGTTCCAACAGTGAAAGAAAAAGGCAGACCGAAGGGACAAAACATGTCATATTTTACCTTTTTGAGTCAGGGTAAGTGTCATAAATGTACATGAATTATTTTTAGGCGGAAAACATCAGGAAAACAGGTAAACTTTTGCCCACAAAATGTTTGAGATTGCACTAATGTAAAATCAAAGTGAATGTGTCTCACAGGCTCTGGGTTCAACAGTTTTATGATTCTAAAAAAAAAATATATATATATATATATCTTCTCACTGTCCGTTCCATCACATTTTAAGACGTTTGAAAGGTGGATTTATGACATTTTGATGATAATTAAGACCTTATTTTTACATTAAGGAATGCAAAACTTTTTAAGGATCCACAGGCACACTGTTAAATCTTTGTTAGCTTAATGTACCACAAATAGTCATTAAAGATAAATGAAGAATAAATACCAACCTCCGTGTTCCTCCTGTTTTATTCTCCGGGTTTCTTCCAGATATTCCTGCTTGCTTCAAATCTTAGTCACGACTGTGAGGATGAGAATATTACAGGTATTTACTGACTTGATTCAAAAACTCTATTTTTCTATTTACAGAAACAACATTTCTAACCGTTCAGTATGCCAACAAAACAACAGAGATCACGGTGAAACTGAACTTCTTCCTCTGAGGTTTAATGGTGTTTGGCAAACAAACGTATGTGTTTTAGCGCCACCGGCTGGACTGGAGTGTGAAGCGTCGAGTAGTGATGGGCAAATGAAGCACTGATATTAATTTCCATATGACTGTTCTGGGAAAAGATTCAAAGCTTCGAGTGTGTCAAAAGCAGCCTCATCCGTTGGTTAGTAAAAAAATTAAGAAGCTCCGTGGGACGCAGCCACCACACATTTCATAGATTAATTCATGTTACCTGTACAAATAAAAGCCTAACTGTGCGTCTTTCTTCCAAGCCCATTATGCCTTCCTATAGGTTAGATTTCTGCCTCCGTTGCGAGTCCCTATCAAGCACTTTACCGATTCAACTACTCTCTTCTTCTCCTGCCTTGCTCTTTGGCCCGCATCACTCACAGCAGAGCAAGCCTGTTCTTGATAGATCTGCTGTGAAAACGTGGGAAAAGCGGAACGAGGAAGAAGATGGGGTGACCTGACATTTTATTCTTATCCAAAACAACATGTGATATGAGTGTGATACATAGGCTACATAGCCTACATACACTACCAGTCAAAAAATTTTGAACAGTAGCCTAAGAAAGATCCAATAGAAAGATCCAAAGATCAGCATTCATATGAAATAAAAAGCTTTTGTAACATACATATACCATTCAAAAGCTTGGAGTCAGTATTTTATTTTTATTTATTTATTTATTTTTTTTTTGGGAAATGATAGAAATTAATAGTTTTATTTAGCAAGGATGCTTTAAATTGATCAAAAGTGACGATAAAGACATTTATAATGTTACCAAAAAAATTCTATTTCAGATAAATGCTCTTCTTCTGAACTTTCTATTAATCAAAGAAACCTGAAAAATTCTACTTAGCTGTTTTCAACATAATAATCTTTCTGCAGTACTGACAGTCCTTGTTGTCCACTTCTTCCAAGCCATTGTTTTTGCCATATTCTTTTTTGTCATGGTTTCTTCTTTCTTTCCTATAAAATAACTGCACAGACCAATTGAAGGGCCAGTTGATCGTCCACGCTTGGATATATGCCCTATAATCACTTTCTCACGAGAATTTATGTGAGAAAACGTATTTTCGCTGATGGTCGGGAACGCCTCTTCACTGAATGTTTTGTAGTGTGTGCACCTCGTTAGTGTTGTGTTGTGTAGTATGCGCGCAGCTATGACAAGACGACGACAGATGAGAACAAATCTTGTTGCGTAGTGTGAGCAACACAGTGATTCGGCTAGTCTTTCAATCCTGTAGTGTAAGCCTGGCTTAACACAACAACTAGTCAGTAAAGTTGCCTAAAACCCAAAACTTGTTAACAGCAAGTCTTGATTGGTACCCAACCTGTATTAACAGTCTTCTATCAGCCAAGAAGTTGACTAAATAATGTCAGTGAAGAGCAGAAGAAGGAGACAAAGTGATGATAAAAAAGGAGCAGAGTTTATTGAATAGTCTTAGTTGTGTATGTTTCAATGCTCAGACTTCGTCTGACGAACACAGATCCAACAAGTACTGTTATACCAAACTGATTCACAACATCCCATAAACTTTGAATTTCCATAAACATTCTCTTTTATCTCTTACTCATAAAGACAAACAGCCCTTGAAACGCCACAGTCATAACAGTAAACAACAAGGGGAAAATAATATAAAAACTATAATATAAATGACTAATCAATACATGAATCAATGAAATGAGTATACACAGTAAATGGTTAAAATGATTATTATAAGTTATTATATGACTGAATGGAATAAAATGATGAAATGATAAATGATTATGAATGAATGAATGAATGAATGAATAAAAGAAAGTAAACCACAACACAAATGTATGGTTACTCTCTTGAAACAAAACACACAGTTTGCATTTGAGGATCCTCAGATCCTTCTTTCGAGACGAATGATCACAGGCCTCAAGTTCATAGAAATAGCACAGCATGCATATATATTGTCCAGACAACACAGTACAGAAAATGTACAAATGTATGGTTAACAGTGTTTATGTCATATCAGTCCATCAGAAAAAAGGAACTGATATGAAACAGACTGATTTTTTAGTTAGTTAGTTGTTATTGTTGGCTGGATAACTGTAGCAGGTTTTAAAAGCCCTTTCAAATGAAATATGAACACAGTTTGGATTAAAATCCTCATCTGTCCCTCGGGTCATTTTGACCCGAAAACGATTTTCCAAAAAATTCAAAAAATTGTGTGTTGATCGTACTGGTCCAAGATTGCTTTACTTTTGTCACACTTGCACCGGGAATACACACAAAAAAAATTTGAGTGGATTCGAGGAGTTTAAATGGGTGCAATAAAAAAAGTAACAAAAGTGTCCCTCACGGGTCATTTTGACCCACATAGGAATGAATGGAATTTATGAGAAAACTGCATTTTTTTATATATTTATTTCATATTTATGAAATTGTATGAATATATATATATGTTTAGGTATATATAATATGGATTTTGTAATGTTTCAATATATATTTTAATCCATAAACAACCAAATTGAAGCCTTAAGATTATCTCATTTCTCATGTTTCACTTGTTTTGCTCAGTTAAAAATCTCCATAGGGTTCTATAGGCCCCTCTAGTGGCTGTAACCATAAAATGCAATTGTATGTAATTTTTCCCCACCAGATTGGCGTCAGAGACACTCAGTGACTCAATTCCAAGGCCATCTGTTCGTTTTTGATGAAACAGGACTGAAATAGCGTCTTTCTTTTTTTTTTTTTTTGGTGAAATAATGTACAAAAATTGCTTATTTGCTTATGTTTTTTTGCTTATGTTTTCTTAAAAATATCCAGAATAAAAGGTAAATATAATAAAAATCACCAAAAAATAATAGAAAAACCTACATAAAAAATTAGAAAAAAAAAATGTTCCAATATAAGCTTTCTGGACCAAAAATAAAATTAGTGTAATTTTTGGCCTTTGAGTCATTTTGACCCGCGAGGGACACTTTTGTTATAGGTTCGGGAGGGACGGATGAGTTAATATTACATTTTAAGCTTAAATGAATACAAAGAAGTGTTCAGTTTAATGTGTGAAACTTTGTAAAGCTGTTGAAAAGTTAAATGCATCATGAGAGAGTCTCCTGGCCAAACTGCAGCTGCTGCTAATGAATTGTTATTCTGCCTCATATGTCTGTCTGAAATTCTGTGTGGATTCTATCAACCATTAAACCGTCTCTCTCTGCTCAGTGGTTAAAGTATTAAACTCTGGAAGTTCCTTTAAGATCCACATTTGTTCACAGTTATCTGTAAGCAAACAGCTGATATGATAATGTATGCAACTGTTGTGTCCCTGTGTGATGTCTAGATGTGTTGTTTGCTGTTCTTTTCTGCCGCTCTCTATGATTTTAGCTTCATGAGGAACTATTTGATTTGAGCTCAACAATGGCACTATATTGTCTTCTGTAGATCTGCTTTAGAGCTGAAATTAAAGGAAATATTTCAATAAATATATGAACATAGATTGCTGTTTATTGCTGTGAAGCTGCTATGAACATTTACTTCAATAAAGAAATGATCATTTCATCTGTGTAACTGACATAAACTGAAAAAAAAAAAACATAACATTTTATACAACTTTGTTAAATTAGTAAAGAGACACATTTCTCTTATGTAAATTTCAATTAGCCTGAAAATATGAACCTTAAAATTGCCTCCAGTTGATCAGGTAACATAAACGTTTCTTCTTCTTCTTATTATTATTATTATTATTCTTATTCTTATTCTTATTCTTATTATTCGTATTATTTATTTTTTGGTACAATAAAACACTTGGTAATTAAAAAACATAGTAATTAATTTCCATTACTTTTTCTTCTTGAGAGTATTCTATTACTTAAAGCTGCAGTCCGTAACTTTTTTTTGGTTCTGGGATGTGAGGATCCTGCAGGTGGCCGATCGTTTATAGCCTTTTCTCAAAGCAGCTGGAATAATTAAACGTATCATTTTGATGGCGGATCGTAATCCAGAAAGTATTATGTGTTTATGAAACACATGTGAATGAAATTAAATTATATTCCAGTTTTAAATGTGCTTCTGATTACAGATAGCCTGGGATTACACACGGTTTGTATTTATTTGCTTTTTGGGTTAAAAGAATTTCTTATTATGAAATTCTAATGGTATGACAATTAGAGATTAGACTGTACAGAAATTGATCTACACGCTAATACACACTATATTCACATAGACACGTAATGCTGATGTTGTTAACATTAACAATTTGAGAATAAAGTATAACAATAATAATAATTTGAATGGTTTGATGTGATATGAGCTAATTTAGATTAAATCACCATTGGTGATGACAATATCTGGTGAAAATTCTTATTTGGGTCATATATTCCAAGACGTAGGCTAGAATGTGATTGCGAAGTACATTAAATATCCACACCGGTGCAGTGACTGACTGCCACACATACTCTTCAGAACATTAGATTCATCCGCGCTGGAGCCGTGCCGACTCACAACCCACGCAAGGAAGATAATTCCGCAGACAGCTGCAGTTGCAGGTTTTTAAACAGAGATGGCGACAAAGAGGCAAAATTTACGGACTGCAGCTTTAATATTACAGTCACCTCTGCAGATAACCTTATAAACATTTAATCAATCATTTTACAGTTTGATTAGTATTCATCACTGATCCCTATTAAATATTAAGTCTAGGGTGTACTAATTTCTGCAAATCCGTAATTTAAACAAAACTGGCTAATTTTAAAGTTATTAATGACAAATATTTCTCTGTTTTATTGAGTATGGTTTATGTTCAGTACATTTAAATCTTGCCATTTTTCCATGAATTGTATTAGTGATCAGGTGTATTCAGGGGGGTTTATGTTATGCACTCTATATTATGGCTTCATGGGGCTTATTGATTTCAGATATACAGAATCTCTGTTCTTATTCTTAATGGTTAATTGCTGTTTTTTTGTAACAATGAATAAATAATAAAGTGTTAATTCACAGATATGTAAGTTGGCAATAAAAGGTGGGACAGACACCAAAGATGGAGTGTGGAGAATAATAGCAGCAACAATAATGAATTTTCTGGCCAAGAATATAAAAATGAGGGCTGTAAATGGGAAAATCAGCTTTAAAAGCATGCTGCTAAGGAACGTTGTTCTTGGTAAGTCTGTAGTAAACATAAGCCATGACCACATCTGATTTAACAAATATATTTATTTAATATTGTACAGTAGAAACACTTTTCAGGGGCAATCCTTCCAAATTCCATTAACCCGTTATAAGTGTTATTGTAAAACACTAGTTTTACAAGTGTATTGTAATACACTTTTTTAAAATGTACATACACTGTTCAAATGTTTCCTGTATTTTTACAGTAAGTTACTGGCAGCACGGTTGCCAGTAAGTTACTGTATTTTGGTTTTACAGCAATGTACTGTAATGCAACTTTACAGTATGTAGAACAGAATTGTGATACTATACTTCAGAATAACATTATCTTGTGATACTATACTTCAGAATAACATTACAAATCAAAAGGCAATCCAAACATATTTACAAAAGTATTTTTTATTAAAACATTTCAAAATATTGTAGTATTGTGTTTGCTACCCAGAGTACAGTGCATCAACAATTTAAAGCCATGAAAGCATTTTAAGTGTGCAAGAATATAGTGCAAGAATATAAATGAAACAAACACATGCATCTTGAGGGCTAGATTGGGAATCACTGTCCGAAGAGAGAACTTGATTTATCTTAAAACTATCTTAAAAATTAGCAAAACAACAACAACAAAAAAACAAAAACAAGAAGTGTCTCACAACCGTCGCACCTAAATGTAGGGCATGTGGGTGGTGGCAAACAGGCCACTGACTCTCTCTGTGAAGTCCTCCATTTAAACATCAATTGGGACTGAATGAAGTTGTTGACATGCAGGGTTGAGGGTCATCACTCTGCACCACCGTCCTGATCTTCTGCTCACTCCCTGTCTGCCAGTACATTTCTTCCCATCAGTGGTGAAACTGAAACATAGTCATGAAACACACACACAAAGACAAAACCTGTTATCCACATCACCAATAAAGATGAACAGACAGCATGAGGAAAATAGTGAATGAATATTCCTTAGCATAGATGAAAATAAATAAATACAGTTTAATTAAAAAGTTTACATACACCTTGCAGAATCTGCAAAATGTTAATTATTTGAACCAAATAATTGGAGGGATCATACACAATTCATGTTATTATTTAGTACTGACCTGAATAAGATATTTCACATAAAAGATGTTTACATATTGCATATCATTGCTCTTTTGTTATTTTTGATTGCTTCCATTGTCCTCATTTGTAACCAATAAAGATGAACAGACAGCATGAGGAAAATAGTGAATGAATATTCCTTAGCATAGATGAAAATAAATAAATACAGTTTAATTAAAAAGTTTACATACACCTTGCAGAATCTGCAAAATGTTAATTATTTGAACCAAATAATTGGAGGGATCATACACAATTCATGTTATTATTTAGTACTGACCTGAATAAGATATTTCACATAAAAGATGTTTACATATTGCATATCATTGCTCTTTTGTTATTTTTGATTGCTTCCATTGTCCTCATTTGTAAGTCGCTTTGGATAAAAGCGTCTGCTAAATGACTAAATGTAAACGAGGGGGTGAAGACTTTTTGAATTTGAAGATCAGGGTCAATTTAACTTATGTTGTCTTCTGGGAAACATGTAAGTATTTTCTGTAGCTTCTGAAGGGCAGTACTAAATGAAAAATATGATATTTAGGCAAAATAAGAAAAATGTACACATCTTCATTCTGTTCAAAGTTTTATTTTATTTTTTCAATCCTAATTGAACTATGGCCTGACTTAGTCTAAGCCCAGTCTATGAGACCAGGCCTATAATTTTAAGTTATTTTCATTTATTTGTGCAGATCGGCTTTTTTTTAAAGATGGGAAGAAAAAAAAACAGCGCACCTTATAGACACGTGAGTAATTTTCCCCGTATAATTTCGCTCCTCTTGTCGCTTCACACTCCAATCCAGCGGGTGGCGCTAAAACACATACGTTTGTTTGCCAAACACCATTAAACCTCAGAGGAAGAATATTAGTATCACCGCGCTCTCTGTTGTTTTGTCTCGATCCAGTTTCTGTAAGTAGAAAAATACAGTTTTTGAATCAGGTCAGTAAATACCTTTAATATTCTCATCCAGTCGCGTCTAAGTTTTGAAGCAAGCAGGAATGCAGGAAGGAGTATCATCTGAACTGAGATCTGCTGCTGTGAAGATGGTGTTTGTTAAAGAGGAGAGTGAGGAGAACACGAGTGAACCAGAAACCTGGAGAATAAAACAGGAGCAACAAGGAGGTTGGTGTTTATTGTTCATTCATCTTTAATGACTGTTTGTGCTGGATTCGGCTTACGAAGCTTTAACCCTCTGGGGTCTAGGTGGTTTTGATATGCCCTGACATTTGTGAATTAAAAAAAAAAAAACATTTTAATGTCTAAAGGCTGATGATTACACTGTTCAGAACAAACTGTGCTACAATAATGTGAGCAGCATGAATGTAGCCTACACGTTTGTGTTTTGAGTAAACAAAGTTTATGAGTGGTCAGTGAAAAACCAAACAGTTGCTGGTCCCCAGTGACTTCCAGTATCAAATGTGGACCAGCTACTGTTTGGTTAGCCACATTCTTCAAAATATCTTCAAGAAATATATTAAAACAGGTTTGGAACAACATGTTAGTGAGTAGATAATGACAGAAATTACATTTTAGGGTGACCTATCCCTTTAATGACAAGCGGCAGTATGTAACTGCAATGTGTTTACTTTATTTCTGTCATCTCGGTTTCCTTTCCGTGGACTTTCGTAGAGCGCCGCGCCACACAAATAGATCCAAGCTCAGCATATCTCTCATTTTCGTTTCGTTAATCTGTGAATTTGGCCATTTAAGTAAAATATTTCGCACATTCATTCATTTTATATATAGACTATGATTTAATAAAAACTGATTTTGTTATTTTTAGTTAAACTATTTCTGTTGCTTGTCTGTGCTCGTCTGCCGTCTTTTTTCTCTTCTCTGACCCCACAGCTCTCTCCGATAGCTTAGTGTTAGTGGCACCAGTCCAGGTGTTTCCAGGTTTTACTCGTGCTATTTCTCGATGTTGAGAGTTTGATGTTGCACATATTGCACCTGACTATGCATTCTTATCCTTTTCTCCGATGAACTGAAAATAACAGGAGTGTGTCCATCTCACAAATGTAGAATCCATCTCCGCAGTCATCTCAACCATCTAATTCCAGCAACAGAAGATAGACAAACTATTTTACCCGCGGAATTTTTGGAAGAAACCACAATAAACAGTCCACAGGGGCGTT
>NW_015652315.1:95653-98180 GCF_001515625.1 Sinocyclocheilus rhinocerous | reverse complement strand
TTTACTCGTGCTATTTCTCCATGTTGAGAGTTTGGTGTTGCACATATTGCACCTGACTATGCATTCTTATTCTTTTCTCCGATGAACTGAAAATAACAGGAGTGTGTCCATCTCACAAATGTAGAATCCATCTCTGCAGTAATTTCAACCAAATTCCAGCAACAGGAAATAGACAGACTATTTTACCCGCTGATTTTTTTCTCTGGTGCTGTTTTGCGGTGTTGGTAAATTCATCACTTAATTTTGAGTTAAAATATGTTGTTGTAACTTGCGTTACTGAGATTGTAATGAGTAATAATATTACCCAAATTGTATTAGTAATGCGTTATATTACTGCGTTACAGTAAAAAGTTATATACTACTGTAATATTATTACTTTTATAATGTGTTACTCCCAACACTGGTTATGTCCCTTTAAAGGCTGTTTCACACTGAGCGCGATGCGATAAAGCGAGGCGAATCGCAGACAAACAGTGCTTTCACACCAAGCGCGAAACGATTAATCGCCTTCTGCTAATTCACGGCTGCACGCTAGGTGGCACCGACCAGCAGTGCATTTTTTCCTCATGTAGCCTATGTATCTCGTATATGGCTTTTACATCGTTTGCTGCTCAATATACAGCATTAACTTAAGATAAATAACTTTTGGTTCTTCATCAGAAACACAAACTACCCATAATGCTTACAAGAACACATCTGAAAATATATTTAGAGGTACAATTAGCATCAAACTACATTTCAAAATGTAATTAGGGCCTGAGCACTGCAGTGCAAGGACTCTATTGGAATTGCTCCGTTTCTTCTTCTTCTTCTCCAAAATGAATCACATTTTTGAGGGCCTAAGCATGCTCCAAAACTCATGAAACTTTGCACACGCGTCAGAACTGGCGAACATTTACATCTGATATTGATTTCCGAAGTGGGTGTGGCAAAATGGCTCGATAGTGCCACCTATACATTTTTCAACGAAGTGCCCCTCGAGCTACGTTTCACATACGTGTATGAAACTAGGTAGACACATGTAACACACCAATACCTACAAAAAAGTCTCCTGGTACAACATCCAAAACCCAACAGGAAGTCAGCTATTTTTAATTTCCTCACAATTCCTTTAATTTCCAATCCTGCCATAATTAGAAATAAATGAATGTACAAAGAAATGTAAAAAAGCAAATATAAATATATAAATATACAAAAGTAAAAAAGCAAAAATAGATAATTATTTATAATTTTATTTCCTTATGTATTTTAAATTTTTTTCCACATTTATTTATTTATACATTTATTTCCACTTTTATTTATTTTCACATTTATGTATTTACGTATTTATTTCTTTATTTATTCATTTCTACAATTTTTTATTTTCACATTTATTTATTTATACATTTCTTTGTCCGTAGGGTAATGAGAAGGGCGTGTTTTACCTCAGGAATAGCAATCGAGACAGAGTAGGCGAGGGATAAGCTTTGAGGCCACAGTGACACCTTGTGGTGCCCAAATGAAGTACAAGAAGTGTAAGCCTACATGACTCGCCTGTTGATAGTGTGGGATGAATGATTTAAACGGGCAACATGGCCAAAATCTTATATCACAGGTTATTATTTCAATTTCACGTGGGGGGTTGTTTTGGCTGGGAAGCGTGCAATCTTTGATTTCATGCATTTGCTGAAGCTTGTGAAAGCGTGCAATCGATTTCTTTTTGCGCACTGTTTTTTTAGGTTTCACTTTCAACGCATACAACGCATGTTTTAAAAATTCAGGATAGAAGGAGGCATCAGTTACTGTAGAAGATTTGTCACCTCGCGCCACTTCCCGTGTGGTCACCGCATCAACTGATTATAATGAGTTCTCTTGGTGTAGACATGGCTTTAGATACGGATTAATCGGCTGATTAATCACACGTCTTAGGCTGGAAATATCCAGAATTAGATCAGACAAAAGGTGTACATGGGAAGGGAACTAGTGAAACACACACGCCATGCATTATAGCCTAGAATTAGATCAAACAAAAGGTGTACATGGGAAGGGAGCTAGTGAAACACACACGCCATGCATTATAGCCTAAAACATGCTTAATATTCGCGACTGACACCAACGATTGTATGCGGCTATGCAGTTGAGATGGATTCACTGTCAAATATCATTCCATTTTCGTCATAAGAAATATACAACCATAACGAATACCCTAGCTATTCTATAAAATAAAATTTTCATAAAAAATCATAAATCACGAATATGATGAAATAAAAAAAAATAAAATAAAAAAAAAATATATATATATATATATAAAATTGAGCGTTTAAACCAGGGGTGAGTCAGAAGTATAAATTATTATATTAATTTAAAATGGGGTTATGTGGGTGGATTTTCGCATTGGTCTGAACAAAAACTAAAGACTGGATTATTGATAATGAACATTCATTCTCTACCAGTAGGAGGCACTTTTGGAACGTCAGAAATATAGAATGAGAAAAGTGTGAAAAAATATAGCCTATATTGACGAGGAAAGTCCACTGATGAGTTACCA
>NW_015652315.1:92199-95632 GCF_001515625.1 Sinocyclocheilus rhinocerous | reverse complement strand
CACACCTAAGGATTATATCAACCAAAAAAGTAACTGCGTATGTGTCCTTTACTTGGTTCCTTCTCATAAATGAGTAAGCGGCATTTAAAACAATTATAAACATATAATACATACGGTTTCTCAATATTTAATTACAGCTTCAGATACATGATATTTTCATCTCCTTCAAGCAGGATACACAAAAAGCACATTCAACTCGGACGTTGTCGAGGTAATAAACACCGTCAACCGCAACCATTTGCGTGTCAGCGCTTAATGCGCATCTCCTATGAAAAGCATTTTAGGGGGCCCTTGGCTTTTGGGGGCTCAAGGCGGTCGCCTACCTTTGCCTAATGGGTAAGTCCGCCCCTGTCTCCCTATATCTGACACACCCACTTCAGGTCTTGCAGTCTCCACTAATGAGCTGATGAGTTGACTCAGGTGTGATAGATGAGGGAGACATACAAAATGTGCAGGGCTGGGGGTACTCCAGGACAGGTTTGAGAACTACTGCTGTTGGCTATCTTATAATACAAGTATGTGTAAAACAGATGTCTTCAGTCGTTTTTTTGACTCCTCGTTTTTGCTTCAATGCAAAGGAAACCAGTACGCCCACAATGCTGTTATTTGTCAGGTGTGTTCAAGTAAACTAGATATGCGCAGATGATGTGCAATTAGGCTGTATATCATGATGACTGACGAGTTGCGCTAAATCTGCACAGATTTGGTTTAAATGAACTTGCACAAGAAATTGAGTGAACATAGTTTATGAAGGGTAACCCACCAAATTGGCTAGATTTTGTTATTTCAAACCCTGATTATAAATATACATAATTATGAAAATACCCGAGATGGCTTGAAGAACACTGATAAGTTATACATTAGCCGCTTTTCCACTGCAATTACCTGGAACAATTTGTCCCAGGAATTTTTTTTCCCCCAGACCTGTTGCTGTCTGCGTTTCCATCGCGGTCTAAAGTACCGAGAAGATTAGGCAAATAGCCTGGTGACGTACGTCTGTGCACGTTTCTCAATACCAAGTATGCAAATTTCGAACTTGCATCCTCTGTAGTTCGGACTTCGCAAGTTCGACTCGGCAGTGTGAATTCCCGCAGACTGAACGACGCAATTTAAACATATTAATAGCCGCAGAAATGTAGTTCAAGGAACGTACATACATTACAATGAAACGGAATATTATATCAAACAGTATTGCCTCTTTTCATTTTAATTTTAACAACATAATAGATTAATAGAATAAAGACCAAAGATTACCTGTTAGATTTACCCCAAACTAATTATATCTTATGTTTAACCACTACAGAGACATCAGATCCAGCGGCAAATGTCAGAAGGACTAGCCGAGTTGAGGCTGCTCTCGTCGGGAAACATTGAGCACTAAGCACCCGCTGATCGCGTGGAGCTCACGTCTCCAAAATCGGCGAAGCACATTTTCAAATAAGCGCTGTCTTTATAAATAAACCGCAGATTTGAGTTTGCAACTACATTCTTGCCTGAAATACTTTTAAAACTACATTTCATGACTCAATAACAGTAATATTTAAAAACAATTATTCGAATATATTGTGGTTGAAATACAGTACTGCGTGAACTAAACCAATCAGCATGTTCAGCGCCCAAGTCCCACCCCCAACATTTCCGGACTTTTGAAAAAGTATTACCTCGCGAGCAGGGACTTTCTGAGAGGCACATTTTTACCCGGAACTTTATTTAGATCCTGGTTCCTGCGTGGAAACAGGGCTAAAGTCGCAGTCGAATGTTTGTTTCATCATTTAAAACGTTTCTCTCTTTTAATTTAGCTACAGTCATAGCTGGATGCCTTTGTACAACCCCAATTCCAGAGAAGTTGGGACGTTTTGTAAAAATGCAATAAAATCAAGAATCTGTGATTTGTTTGTTCTCTTTAACTTTTATTGAGTGTGTTGCAGCCATCAAAATCAAAATTTGTTCATATTTACAAAATACATTTATGTTGGTCAGTGAAAACTTTGGAAATCTTTTCTTTGTACTTTCGCCAATTAAATAAAAGTTAAACAAAACGTCCCAGCTTCTCTGGAATTGGGGTTGTACATTACGGATTTCCGTGAACTCAACCAATCAGCATGTTCAGCGTCCAAGTCCCGCCCCCAAAAGTTCCGAACCTTTGAAAAAGTACTAGGCTACCTCACGAGCAGGGACTTTCTGAGAGGCACATTTTTACCCGGAACTTTATTTAGATCCTGGTTCCTGCGTGGAAACAGGGCTAAAGTCGCAGTCGAATGTTTGTTTCATCATTTAAAACGTTTCTCTCTTTTAATTTAGCTACAGTCATAGCTGGATGCCTTTGTACAACCCCAATTCCAGAGAAGTTGGGACGTTTTGTAAAAATGCAATAAAATCAAGAATCTGTGATTTGTTTGTTCTCTTTAACTTTTATTGAGTGTGTTGCAGCCATCAAAATCAAAATTTGTTCATATTTACAAAATACATTTATGTTGGTCAGTGAAAACTTTGGAAATCTTTTCTTTGTACTTTCGCCAATTAAATAAAAGTTAAACAAAACGTCCCAGCTTCTCTGGAATTGGGGTTGTACATTACGGATTTCCTGGAGCGTCATCAGTTCTATTACTTCTGTGATGTATATGTGGATTTTCTGCACGAGGGCCTCCAGTATGGATGAAACGGACATTGCATGTGTTTATAGTGCTAAGTAATTGCCAGTCCATTAAAAAATAAAAAACAAATAATACTTCTCTCAAAAAAAAAAAAAAATGATAGTCCATGTCTTTTTACAGATGTGTACTGGAGTTTTAATTAAAGTGTACTGGAGTTTTTTTTATATATATATTTGAATCGGGGAAAAAAAAAAAAACCTGATGTGCCAGGCCGTCAGAATTGAACCAAAATGAAAAACTTGGTTAAATGTGTATGTGACTGAGTAGACGTGCAAACCTTTGGAAATTAAATCTTGCATTTTGCACATTGTGCAATTACAATTTTGACATTAGCTATCAAGTAGCTTCAGGTACTAATGTAGCTATATGGGAATATATGTGACCCTGGACCACAAAACCAGTCTTAAGTTGCACAGGTATTTTTATAGCAATAGCCAAAAATACATTGTATGGGTCAAAATTATCTATTTTTTTGTTTATGCCAAATATCATTAGGATATTAAGTAAAGGTCACGTTCCATGAAAATATTTAGTAAATTTCTTACCGTAAATATCAAAACTTAATTTTTGATTAGTAATATGCATTGCTAACAACTTCATGTGGACAACTTTAAAGGTGATCTTCTCTATTTAGATTTTTTTTGCACCCTCAGATTCCAGATTTTCCAATAGTTGTATCTCGACCAAATATTGTCCTATCCTAAGAAATCATACATCAATGGAAAGCTTATTTATTCAGCTTTCAGATGATGTATATATCCCAATCCCCCCCCCCCCAA
>NW_015652315.1:84210-92152 GCF_001515625.1 Sinocyclocheilus rhinocerous | reverse complement strand
CAACCCCCCCCCCCCCCCAATAAAATTAGTACATTTAATGTGTTCTGGTGTCATCACTTACAGCTATTTTTAGCTGTACAAAACCGATCGTTTTGCGGCTTGATATTTCAAACTGGTGTGTCTTAACATATTATTTTAATGTATTATCGTAATTATGAAAACACTGGTTTGTAGTGCAAACTGTTTTACCGTTTACTGCACTTTTATTCTTCTCGTTATTTCCCTACAACGGCTAATGAACTGGAAGTCTTGCACATTGACCGAAAATGGCTTACTTCCGCACTGAAAAATAAGGTGCATAGAAACATGGGGTTTGTGTCTATAATAATGTAAAAATAATAATATGATTTTTTAACACAACTGCTTTCCTCTGCAGGGCTCCAGACTGAGACTAAATGGTCACATTTTGCGAACCTTTTTTCCTGCCGGTGCGACTATATTGCCAGTGCGACCACCGCGTTGCCCAACTCATAAGCGCTACCATTTCTGTTGCAAATGAGAAACATCAAACGGCAAACGAAACAAAAGCGTAACAAAACTGTCTGAGCTGCACAACATGGACAATTTAGCAGCTCAGATCAATAATTGAGAGCAGAGCAAGCAAACTGGCCAGCAAACGAGCTCAGAGCAGGTTTACTCGGGAACCAATGTTAATCTTGCGACACAGTTACTGCACAGCGCAGCGAGATCCAGTGAGAAGCGTTTGAAGTTGCCGCAGAATGAATAAGCTTGCTGCAAGATCTAGTGAGAAGCATTCAAATTCTGCACAGAATTCTGTTATGAACAGATCAAACAGCGCTGACGCAGAAACCCAGAAGCAGAACGCTAACTATAACCATGGTGTTGCGGCAGAAATAGTCCAATGTTATTACATCATTCATTTAAGGGTTTGTACAACCTTTTGAGAGAAAAAATTCAAGCACTTTTCAATGACTTTCAAGTATTCCACACAACTACTTTCAGCACTTTTAATCTCTAAAAATTATCCAGTTAAAATGTTATGTTTAATGGGACAAAACACAATACATATCAAATATGGTTTTGTGGTAAACAAACACTTATGTAAAAAAATAAATAAATACATCAAAGTACCACTATAACCAGTAGATGGCAGCAGAGGAGCACTTATTGGCTTATTAGTCGTTAATTTCTACTTGCTTTATATTTTGAAATGATGAAATAAAAATGTTAAAACATCAAATCATCAATGAATCACATTCTGTCAAAGTTTTGCACTGTTTAAGAAAAGTCACAAATCACCAAACTTTTCTTCACTTTGTGACTGAATCGCACATCAATTATAATCACTGAAGTTGTTGGTCCGTTCTATATAATACTATAGAAGAATAATGGTACATTTAGTAAGAGTAGAATATATTAATTTTCTATATGAAATTAGATATTGCACGTTACTGATGTTAATAAAAGTAAATTTAGCATGCTTCCCATCTATCTTCCCATCTTCCCGTGAAATGTGTATTACCAAGAATAAAACATGTAATATTATTAGTAACTGCCCGTATTAATGCAAAACAGTAGTAATTTTATGATTTAAATTATCTTTATTTTTCATACCCCACACACCAGCCCCCCAGCGCTACCAAATCTGCTTCTGGTGCCACCATACGTAAAACTTAGTGGCGCTGCTCTCAAATGTTAGTCTGGAGCTCTGCACTGTTACATCAGAGTTCACTTTTATGTTCACATTTCTCAGCTTTTTACAAGTTACTGAAATTGAACCATTTTTATTTTTATTTCAGAGCTGTTTGAAGAAAAAGAGGAGAATGAAGAATCAAGTGAAGTTGAGAATGTTATTACATCATTCATTTAAGGGTTTGTACAACCTTTTGAGAGAAAAAATTCAAGCACTTTTCAATGACTTTCAAGTATTCCACACAACTACTTTCAGCACTTTTAATCTCTAAAAATTATCCAGTTAAAATGTTATGTTTAATGGGACAAAACACAATACATATCAAATATGGTTTTGTGGTAAACAAACACTTATGTAAAAAAATAAATAAATACATCAAAGTACCACTATAACCAGTAGATGGCAGCAGAGGAGCACGTATTGGCTTATTAGTCATTCCTTTCTACTTGCTTTATATTTTGAAATGATGAAATAAAAATGTTAAAACATCAAATCATCAATGAATCACATTCTGTCAAAGTTTTGCACTGTTTAAGAAAAGTCACAAATCACCAAACTTTTCTTCACTTTGTGACTGAATCGCACATCAATTATAATCACTGAAGTTGTTGGTCCGTTCTATATAATACTATAGAAGAATAATGGTACATTTAGTAAGAGTAGAATATATTAATTTTCTATATGAAATTAGATATTGCACGTTACTGATGTTAATAAAAGTAAATTTAGCATGCTTCCCATCTATCTTCCCATCTTCCCGTGAAATGTGTATTACCAAGAATAAAACATGTAATATTATTAGTAACTGCCCGTATTAATGCAAAACAGTAGTAATTTTATGATTTAAATTATCTTTATTTTTCATACCCCACACACCAGCCCCCCAGCGCTACCAAATCTGCTTCTGGTGCCACCATACGTAAAACTTAGTGGCGCTGCTCTCAAATGTTAGTCTGGAGCTCTGCACTGTTACATCAGAGTTCACTTTTATGTTCACATTTCTCAGCTTTTTACAAGTTACTGAAATTGAACCATTTTTATTTTTATTTCAGAGCTGTTTGAAGAAAAAGAGGAGAATGAAGAATCAAGTGAAGTTGAGAAAAATCATGTCAAAACTGGAGAAAAACCTTTGAGTTGCTCTCAAACCAAACGGAAAGATTTAAAGAAAAGAAGAGCCAAGAAATCTTTCACCTGCACTCAGTGTGGAAAGAGTTTGACAAGCAAAACAGGTCTTAAGCGTCACATGAGAATTCATACTGGAGAGAAACCATTCACTTGTGATCAGTGTGGGAAGAGTTTCACACAATCAGCAACCCTTAAGGTACACATGAACATCCACACTAGAGAGAAGCAGCACACATGTGATCAATGCGGTAAAATGTATTTATGGGCTTCAGGCCTGAAGAAACACTTTTTGAAAGTGCATCAGAAAATACATACTGGTGTGAGAGAATGCATGTGCTTTAAGTGTGAAAAGACTTTTACTTCAGCACCCTGTTTAAAATTGCATAAAAGGATGCAAACTGGAGAGAAGCCTTATGTGTTCACACAGTGTTCACACTGTGACAAGAGATTCATTAAGTCAGGAGACCAGAAAATACATGAGAGGATCCACACTGGAGAGAAACCTTATAAGTGTTCACACTGCAACAAGAGATTCAATAAGTCAGGAGACGTTAAAATACATGAGAGGATCCACACTGGAGAGAAACCTTATAAGTGTTCACACTGTGACAAGAGATTCAATCAGTCAGCAAATCTGAAAAGACACGAGATGATCCACACTGGAGAGAAACCATATCAGAACAAAAGTAGAACAAAAAGAAGTAGAAGTAGCCCCAAGTATATCATCTTCAGGTCCAGCACTTTCAGATCTGATGCTGCCTCCTCACAAAAGGTGAAACAATAATGCAGTGGTCGGCAACAGGCGGCCCGCAGGCCAAAACTGGCCCGCCAGCAATAATATCTGGGCCGCCCACAGTCAGATTATTTTGATAGCGGCTGGTTCTGAAATAGATCTGTCATGACAGCGACAGTAACTCACAATCACTTCGGCTTTAGTGATTTTGCTTTCAAAATAAAAAAGTAAGACAACGTGTTTGCAGTAATGTTTTATTTTGTGATGAATTGAGAGCTTTTAATTTGAAAAGTTCAAAAGAGTCTATTATATTCTTTGCAAACAGCGACAACTTCATTGCAGATAAGACACACCGGCTTTGCATTCACAAAACTAGGTGGGATGAATGCATAGTTGTCTTTCCATTCTTCTTTGTATGCCCTATTTTCGCTGTCAACTTTCCTCTTTAGACTCTTTGATAGTGCCATTTTCTCTCACCAGCTAGCTTAAATGTTAACATCACTCTGCGCACGACGTAATAGCGTACCTCCGGCATGCAAAACAATTTTTAAAAATGCAGTTTATTACGGGAGGATGCCAAGGAATAATTCTGTGTAAAAGTAGGCTAGTCAAATAATTATTACAATAAGTTAGGCTTTAAAATGATACACATTTATTATTCACAATATGCAAAGAGGAAATAAAACATAGTTCGTTAAGAGCATGACTCAAACATGCCATTAATGGGCTTATTCAAGTCCTCTTTTATTTGTTGACTTATTTTTATCCATTCCGCATCTCCCACATATGTGTGTTTTAGCAAGGCGGTCTGTGATGCAAGTTGGTGAATGAAGATACTTGCCAGGTTACGTGTCACTACTCTGCTTTATTAGTTTATCCAGTGTAAAACCCAGACACCACGACACAAATGTGGCTTTTTGTTAATGACTGTCCTACTACAGGATTTAACACCGAGTAACAGCTCACTACCAGTTACAAAAGACACTGTAACAGTCTGTCACAGGCAATTGTAGTTGCATTTTTCATTAATTAATTTCTTAAATTATCCTTATATATGACTATATATATAGTATATATGTTCTGGCCCGATGCCAAACTTACTTGCCGACCCCTGCAATAATGCATCAATCAATAAAATATCATCTGGATAACCTGTTCTAACCAGCCATTACAAGCGTCATGACAAAGAAACATTATCTAAAGTTTTCACAGTGAATAAAGTTCATCTTCATCTTCAAAACCAGCAGATTCAACTGTGAAATTTAGATCAACTCAAAGATGGAGTTCCTCCCCAAAGAACAAGTCAAAATAAAAAAATAATGAATGATAACTGTGTTTTCTTATGGGTTTCATGTTATGTTCAATTGTCTTAAAATGCATGTCACTTGTAGTTTGCTTTCTCTTTCATTAAGGAAACCAGATGCTTTTTACACACTGTTCTTGTTCAGGACAGTGTTTTGGTCCTGAAATTGAGAGACTGAAATTTAATTAACGGAGTTATTCTTCCATTTAAGATGTATTTAGGAAACGCAGATGCAAGATATATTGTCATGTAGCTTTGCAACTGATTCTTCTGTGGTTCTCTTGTAAGTATGAATGAATACCTGAACCCGGTATTAAACCAGCTCTGGGGCTAAATTACGAAAGACTGTAGTATCTATAAGCTCTGATGTTAACTGTTCTGCTTTTGGTGCTGGGGAAATTAAGAAAATACACTTACAATTTATTATTGGTACATGAATATTATCAAGTTTATCATCAAGAACAGTATCTTGCCAACTGTTTCTACATGCGATAATATCAAGATGTTCATCTGTGATGCGTTTTCGTTATTTGCAATCCATAAGCGAGATCTCTCTTGTACTTTAGGGCTGTGGATGTTTGAGGTAAAGCGGTCTATTAGAGAAAATCTGAAGTCTTTATGGCTGCCGTGTGCATGTGTCTGTTAAGTCCACATGATTGTAGTAATCCATTATTATGAGTTTACACCACTGATCTATAACCGAGAACTGGATTGCTCATAATGTCATAAAAGTAAAGCCACTGTGCCACCATATTGCTATTCCCTAGTATTTTATTTTATACCCCTTCCCATATGCCTACCCCTTCCCCTTGTCCCTTGAAACAGAGTGAGAAAATAAGTTTAGCGATTTCTAATTATTGGGGGAACTAGCCCCCTCAATGTCTATGGTGGTTACAGCCCTGATCAGACATGAAAATATGTTGTGGCACTATTGTGCAGTCAGTAACGTTAACGTTAGCAAACCTTAGCGATTTTTTGCAAATATTTCTTTGAATAACATGACCGTAATATGAACACATGATTGAATGTAACAAAGCAAATGATTACTTTTCATTTGCTTTGAAAACATTTAAGTTTATGAGTCTTCTTGTTCACTCGGGCAGCCATTGCCACTGTAGCCGGTTTATGCTGAGATAATTCTCATACCCCTTCGTTTGAAGTGTGGTCCCGAAAAATCTTAATTTGAAGGGCTATGTGGCCCTTCCTTCTACCCCTACGCCTCCCACCAAAAGAGAATCGATAAACCCCTACCCCTTCACGTTAATGCGCAAAACGGAGGGGGTAGGGGTAAGTGTTAAAAATGGGATTGGGCCTTTGTGTTGGGAATGCCTATTAAAAAAATTAAGTATCATATTCATTACAGTAGCAAACATCAGATGAACACGATGAACATCAGATGGACGAGATTCTCAACATATGTATTACAAATGACAAAGTGCTTATTCTGAAATCTGAATAATTGCATTCAATCCTCAGCGTCCTCGTCATGTCTCTGATTAGCCTCTGGTCTGTTTGTGTGCGTTCATGTGTTTTGGAGAGTGATTTGCAGGGAAGGTGGGATCTTGCTTTCAAAGCTAGCTCGCTATTGCTAGCCTTCGGAAATCACCCACCCATACCTTTAACTGTCAGTATTTATTGCATACCAGACATAAGGTTGTTTTTAAAGCAACACTATGTAAAATTTACTCACATGTGGTTGTTAAGCGCAATTGTCTGTTACCAGTGTCGTAAATACTGTCGCTGTGTAAGCTTCCCCGTGGGCAGCGCAATACATGTGGATTTGTTGACTTAAGCTAACGGAACCGGCGAATGCAGAAACCTTGTTTGGAAACCATGTCCACCGACCAGGTAAAGTAGCCCATGTTACACTATGTTCTACAAATAACATTACATAGTTTTATTTATTGTTAATCCAGATTTTTTGTTGTAGTAGTGTCTGTACCTGGAAAAGAAAAAAACGTTTTTCTTTCTCAGTTTTACGGTTTGGCAACAAGAGTGTGATTTTTATGTGTATAACTGTACTGAAAATTTACATCTCGTGTCCGTCTCTGTTGTGTGCAGGAAGGTGGTCAATTAATCAATTGCTGCCAGCAGGGTCCGTGTGCAATACACTGCTGGGCTGTAGGCAAAATGCTTTCTTGCATAGGCTACATCAAAATACATCAAAAGTTCTGGAAATTCTCCAGGTCTGAGGTAGTCCTATGTTATGTAACAAACACAGAAGCAAAATTATTTTCAGTGAAAATTATAATCCTATCCAGATAACTACTGTGGTGTGCCAGGCAGACAGGCTTTCCAAAGCACCAGATCTTAGAGAAATATTGAAATTGGCTTACAACAAAACACTTCTACTTGCATACGACGTGCAGTCCAAGATTATCTGTTTGATAATGAACACAAATGTAGAACTGCAGAGTGCATACCTGAAGGTGATGAACTTATCCAAAACAATGGCTGCAAGTGCCTGATGAGCTGCTGAACCTGTAATCACATCATGTTGTGAGTAGGAGAACAGTCCATTCATCAAAGTAGAGCTATTTCATCAACCAGATTACAATTACCTTGTTTTATCCAGGGCTTTTCTTGACTGCTGTCACCCAGTGGTTCATGATCACAGCATCCAGTTGACCATGCGTGTTGGTTGCGGACATGGTGCAGAACAGCATGCCACTTCAACTGCAGAAATAGAACACATTACGGTTTCTCTCTTCCCCTCTCTGCACACTATAACATTAGTCATTTATCATTTCAGTCACCACCAACATACCCTGAACTGCTTCTCAGGCGAGGCTTGCTTGCAGCAATACCAGAAATGGTTGACAATGTCCTTAACCCTCTAAACGCCAAAGTCGCAAAATTGCGACAAGACGTCATACTTAATAAAATAGACTGTAGTTCCTAATATGGTGTAATATCTCATTTGTATTCCCTACCACTAGATGGCAGACATGTAGTCCTTTGATTCTAGACCAGGGATCCTCAAATCTGGCCCACGAGATCCACTTTCCTGCAGAGTTTAGCTCTAACCCTAATCAAACACACCTGAGCATGCTAATCAATGTCTTCAGGATCATTAGAAAATCACAGGTAGCTGAGTTTGATCAGGGTTGGAGCTAAACTCTGCAGC
>NW_015652315.1:74064-82850 GCF_001515625.1 Sinocyclocheilus rhinocerous | reverse complement strand
TCTGGCCCACCTGGCCCACGAGATCCACTTTCCTGCAGAGTTTAGCTCTAACCCTAATCAAACACACCTGATCAATGTCTAGCGCAACTGTGACAAGCTTAATAGACTGTAGTTCCTAATATGGTGTAATATCTCGTTTGTATTCCCTACCACTAGATGGCAGACATGTAGTACTTCGATTCTAGACCAAAATGACGTCATGTTCCTATTCAAAGTGTTTGAGGAAATAGCAGAGCAAGTGAGTTATCGTGTCATTGATGCGGAAGCAGTTCAGTTCATAGCGTGCGAGTAAATTGTGAGATTTGTGAGAGAAAATCGCCAAATGGCTAATAAAAAGTTGTACCGTGAGGATGTGTTGCAAATGTTATTCGCCGATTCTGACTCTGAAGGGGAATATTTGCCTTTTGGAAATGACAATCAGTCATCTAATAATCGCGCTTCTCGCGGTACATTTTTGCAGCGCAATGGTGCCGCCGTGCAAGACGAGAGTGTTCACGAAGCACAAACAAGTGATCATTTCGACCCTTTGCCCAACGGGGATGGGGGTGGCAGGGGTGGACGTGGTCGTAGTGTCCATAGGAGAGCTGTTGCTAGAGGTAGAGGCAGCAGGGGTAGGAGAAATAGGGCTGGAAGTAGCACTAGCTCTTTGGATCCAGTCAGAGCGCTCTGGATCCAGTGCCCCAAAGAGGTGGGAGTGGCCGCGGTACACGGTGCAGTCAGTGTGGGGTAGGTCTGTGCGCTGTGCCATGCCATGCAATGAGAGGTACCGTACTCTCAAGAACTATAAACTGTCACCTAGATACCTGATTGGGCAGATAGCTGGTCAACTGATCAAAAAATAGGCACATGCATTTTACTATGGCACAGTAATATAGTAATAATTTACTACTTTCTCCTGTTTTACTGTTGATTTCCTCTTTTCCTGATCATTTGGAATGAGGATAAAAAGACAAAAAAACATGCAAATAAGTTCAAACATCCATTCAATATCTATTATTTCCTGAATATTACTGATGAACTGATCACAAAGTAGGCTACTGTTCACATGCGTTTTACTACCATATAGTATAGTAATATAGTAATAATTTAGTCGTTTCTCCTGTTTTATTGTTTGTTTCCTCGTTTCTGATCATTTGGAATGAGGATAAAAAGATAAAATAAAAAAAAACATGCAAATAAGTTCAAACATCAATTCAATATCTACTATTTCCTGAATATTATGAAATTCAAGATGGCCACCTGCTAATGACCTCATAATATGCAAATTAGACGAGTATATTTACACCCCACATAAACTTTCGGTCATGCCCAACATTTTTCTAATTTACAGTAGATCTCTATCTTTAAACCCTTTCAAGCTACAAGCTTTTGAATTGTCAAAATCCAGCATTTTTCCAAAAATCCCTGGCGCCTAAAAGGTTAATCCAAGGCAGGATTTCAGTCTGGTCCCTTACCGTACCAGCCTAAAAGCAAGATGTAAAAGTGTTAGTGACATTTAATGTACAACTGCTATACTTTCCGTCCTTGCCCAGACAGTTAGAAATCCAGACACTAACAACCAATTTATAATACGAAGTCAGACATACTCGTCCCAGCTTCTTCCCCAAATTCTTTGCTGCATGCCAAATATCCAGGGAATGTTTCAGACCCCATACCTTGTATTTGCCACGTTCCGGATCTATGGGAAAAAAATGTATAGCCTATACCATTACACACAACAACATAAAACAAAGAAATCAAAATAATAAAGCATTTTCCTTACTGAGCAATTCCGTGATCTGTGGATGGGCATAAGTGACCACCTCTGTTACATGCATCTCCTGAAGGAGTACATCCATCGTCCTGAGGAAGCACTCCTTCTCCATGATCACTGAGTTCCTCTTGCTTGTCCACAGATACAATATGAACGATGTCTCGAGATTCCTCAATTCAATTTTTCAAAAGAGTTACATTTTTGTGTAGGTGCAATACTGTGCACAGTGGCCTGCACACACAAAAAACAGCATGGCCATCAGTATCTGAACAGTATGCATCATAACACTCGCATGTACTCAGTCCATACCTGGGGAATCCATTCTTCCATCACCTAAGGAGCAGACAAAACATACAATGTTACAAAAGGTACCACGATAGGTTCTTGACCATCATAGCAAATCACACACAAATAAAGGCAATCCAAATAAGGCAATAAAAGACTGTCTCATCAAGGACAACCACCTTATCCTTCTGCTGCAAAACGGGTCACAACACTTGTTCTGATGGTCTGCCACAACTGCTTCACTGGATCTGTTGCATTAGTTGCATTACTTTTCCATAGTTGTCGCCGGAAAGTAAAATGTTTGTGGACAACATGAAATCACCATCCTGCATTCCATACTTGAGCAAGGGCTGTGAATTTCACTTCCACAAACTGTCCAAATGGGCATAGCTGCAAGAAAAATAAAAATAAAACCTATATAATTATAATGAAAGACAAAACAAGAATGGATTGTATAGCAACAAAATAACTTATTTTCTATCTGTTCATACCATATTTTCACCCCCCACTCTGCAACCACTCATGCATTACCATTCCAATGGCTCGTTGGCACCAGTAATGGTCATGCTACATGCTAATTCCTGTTGGGACAAGGTGGGGGGTGGGGTGTTCTTCGGTCTACCGAGTCTAACACATTTACAACATTGGAGTAAGTCCTGTTGTCTTACCCATTCCAAAATGACTCAATTTCCACAAGGGTTCAGTGAAAGTTCAAAAGGTGGTATACCAGGACATGAACCTCCAGTTGCTTTGTTAACATGCTTGCACACTTGTATGGGCAACTGGAGATACGAGGCAAGGGTCTTCAGGTTGATGCGATGCAGGCACTTTTACCAACCAGGTCGTCTTCACAATCAACCTTTTGTTGGTCAGGAATGCCAGACATGTCCTCTTCTGGGGGATCTGGCACCACTACATCAAGCACAGCTTCATCCATACTTATCTTGTGAAGCCGGTTGATGTCAGTGGCATTTGAGGCTGCACCACCAACACTGTGTAGACAAGCAAAATAAAAAAGTGAATTTCTGGACTGGTATCTGCAACTGCCCTTCAACATATTTCTGCTTGAAATGCAGCAAGTATCTGCAGCATACCGTAGCTAAAGAAAAGGAACATAGTCCTCATCAGATCTGTCTTCATCTTCACAGCATCTACGGTTAGTCCACCGCTCATCCATGTCAATTCTGAACATAAACACAGAGCCATACAGGTTGGTAAAAAAATAAATAAAACGATGACTGATCAAGACTTGCGTGCTATTCCTCAGGTCATTGACTGCTTCTTCATCTGGAGAGTCATGAAGATCTTCCTCTGTAACACTGAGGGAGAGCATACTACAACCATAGCAGAAAAGAAATAAGAATAGAAAAAGACAATGGGCATTCAAGAAATCACCAGGTCACCATGTCAAACAAAATCACCTGGCTTCTAACACTGCAACTCCTGGGTCTTTCTCAAGTTCATGGATCCCTCCAACTGCAAAGTCTTCTCTGAGTCAGACATGTAGTGAATTTGCTTTCGCCAACCTAGGGAGGCGAAATAGTGTAGTGATGGGTACTAACATCACCAATGACGTTATGATATTTGAATCACGTGCCACTTAAGGTGTGGTTATGAGTACATCACATAGGAAAGATTGGTGGGATCTCTAACTTGTAGAACCGCTTTCTGTATCATCAACACAAGAAAGACACAAGTGTAATGAAATAGATTTTATTAACAAAAGATAGACAAGAGTAATCAACAACTACTAAATGAATACCATTAATGAAAAAGGAATAAAGCGCATAAGATGCATAAAATGCAAGTGATTATGTTGGGTGTTGCTTTGTCAGAGCTACGTTATCTGGAAAGATAAACTGTTGCTACTCTGAAACAAATAAGGTGAAGGACCTTATTATGCATCAAACAAATATGTGAAAGATTATTTGTTATCAACTGCAATCAGCTATATAACATCTAATGTCAATTAGAAAAATCATATACTGATAATACACAACAATGCCAAGGTCTCTGGAAGAGGTTTGGATAAGTGATAGTTATGTTCTCTGTTGTTGAGTGAGCAGTCAGATGAACGTGACTTCATCCATTGGTTGTGCTGGCACAATGTAGTGGGGAAAGGAGCAGGAATCCGATTCAACAGTCTTGAACATGAAGCACTGTAGGATGCTGATCTCCTGGAGCACCAAAGGGTCCTAAAATCTGGAACATGCAGATGTGGCCCTGGAATATGTGCAGAAGGTCCTTTCCTGGAACACGCAAGCAAAAGTACCTTGAAGTGAAGGTTTGCTCACCGGAGCTTAACTTGTTGCAAATGTCTGTGTGTCTTCAGTCTCTCTGGGCTAGACACAGAGCTTGGTCGATTCGCTTTGTCTCTCTTTATATTGGAGACTCAGGACGTGCTGCATCTGTTGTTGTCTCGCTGAACAAAGACTCTAAACGTAGAATATCTCTCTCCTCACAGGCTGGAGGCTCATAACGTGGTCGTATCTGTTGCTGCCTCACAAGCTGGAGACTCAGGACTTGGTATCTGTTATTGCCTCTTCCCGCATTGGCCAGAGGCTCAGAACATTGATGTTTCTGTCTCTCAGGCATTAATTTGTCCATTAACAGCTGAGTTTGTGTAAGATGTTGCACTACACATTGCTGTCCTGAGAATATTTATTTCTCTGAATAAGTATGAGATGTGTGTGCGCTGAACAAAGACTCTAAACGTAGAATATCTCTCTCCTCACAGGCTGGAGGCTCATAACGTGGTCGTATCTGTTGCTGCCTCACAAGCTGGAGACTCAGGACTTGGTATCTGTTATTGCCTCTTCCCGCATTGGCCAGAGGCTCAGAACATTGATGTTTCTGTCTCTCAGGATGGGAGACTCAGAACGAGTGTATCTGCTAGTGTCTCACCCTTGCAGGCCAGAGACTCAGAACTGTGTATCTGCTATTGTGTCTCTGGATGGGAGACTCGGAAGGATTGTATTAGTTACCGTCTCCCCTGTAGTGGAAGACTCCGAATGGGTTGTATCTGTTGGTGTCTCTCCCCTTACAGGACCGAGACTCAGAACTGTGGTATCAGTTGCCGTCTCCCCTGTATTGGGCCGCAGGCTCCGAATGGGTGTGTCTGTTGCTGCCTTCCCTGAAGCAGGCTGGAGACTCAGAACCAGGAGTGTCTCTTGGGAAGCTACCTTTATCTCTTTCCGATGAGGAGGGGATAGCAATCTGGTGCTTCTCCATTTCCAGGCTGTGATTGGCTGTTTCCATCAGAGTGGGGGGACACGGTGTGGAACTTATTTGCATAGTCCAAACACACATTTAGAAAAGTGTCACTAAAGTTTTAACAATGCATTATTCACTTACCAAACCACAACTAGAATACCTTTGGCAATGTTACGAACACATTAAGTCCAAACATGATGGAAGAAGATTGAACTGTCATGCATGCATTAATTTGTCCATTAACAGCTGAGTTTGTGTAATGTGTGTTGTAGTTTGCATCAGTTTAAGGTTTGAGAACATAGTTATGAATGGATTTGGATGGAACTCTTTGATCTCTCTTTGTTTCACCCACTGCTGCTGCGTCCAGAGGTCCTAAGGAATTTTTATAGCGGTCAAAGGCCAAAACCTGAGGAATCAGTCTGTTGATGGGTGAAGAGCAGAAACTGCATTTTGACCAATAGGAAGTCCTGTCCTTCCCGGATTTCCGTGCTGTGATTGGCTGTTTCCATCAGAGCGGGGATGGATCTTTTTGATCTTTCTTTGTTTCACCCACTGCTGCTGTGTCCAGAGGTCCTAAGGATTTTTTTTTAAATTTTTTTATGGCAGTCACAGGCCAAATCTTAGAAAACAGTCTCTAGGAGGGTGGAGGGCAGAAACTGCATTTTGACCAATGAGAAGTCCTGTCCTTCCTGGGCTTTGTACCAAAGGTCTTCTTCTTGCCCTCTAAGAGGTGTCTGGCTGTTGTCCTGGCATCTTTATCTGATGGCGTTGGACAGTTTGCTTATGTTAGTCCACCAAGATCCAATCAAAATGTAGCAAACCTTTGTCCACTATTGTGGTCAGAGAGGGGCCCCTCCATAAACTGGGCCCTGGAATGTGCTGTCCACTACAGACAGAGCTTTGGTCACAATCAAAGGTAACAGTCATCTACAGTTGATTGAAAAACACTAGTCAAGGTACACACACCTATCATGGTCCGACTCCTCCGTGAGACTTGACACTGAAGGCTGAGGAAGACGTGTGCGTCTCTTGCTGAGTGTGGAAGTTACACGGCGTGCTAGATAACTGAAAAAAAAACATTGTGTTTGTAGTAACATCACTGCAGTAAGACACAAGGGAAAACTACAACAGACAGAATTACATAACAATCGTATGAAACAACTTAGACAACCGGAGGTGTACGAAGCAAGGTTACCAACTTTTCCAGGTAACTTGGGCAGAAACTGCTGTTACATCATGTCACTTCATAAACTGTACATGTACTAAAGCACTCTTTTTTAAATCAGCAGTTCCTCTTCATTGTTTACCCCATGGGTGCCAACACCGTGGGGTATACTACTGGGCTATACTACCTCAAACTATACTCTGAGGTAGCAGCTGGCTGTTTGCAGTTAGCACATAGTGTGCTAGCTACATAGCACATTTTCATTCACCCAAAACACAACGCATGGACATGAATGTGTTTAGTAACCTCCGAAAATAATACTTTTCTGTAGTTATATTTTCGGAAGAAAATATAAAACACACTCGCGACCAGGCATTGTGTTTTGTGTAACAGTTGCTATCACTACACTCAACTCGCTATGAGAATAGTGCCTAGCATGGTAACTATAGATGCTGATAACATTATCCCACTCAACGACTGAACTGCTCCAAAAAGCTCAAAAGTACAGGACAGAAAAATAAAAAAGTACTTTTTTTACAAATCCAGTAGCAGGAAGGCTAGGTCTCCATCCGTTTTGCAAACCATTGCCTCTTTCAGCTTGCGCCATCAAGTGTAAGCCCATCCGACATTGATTTGTGTCCAATCACTCCCTCTCTTTTTTTTTTTCGCTTCCTCAGACAAAACCCTCTTTGGTTTCTTTGCTGACTCTGCCATGGCATTGGTTTTGCGACTTGCATATTAGATCATTTCGTCTTATAGTTAGCTGTTGGCTAACTCCACAGGTCTCTCTCTTCCGCTGGCAGGGGATGGGCGGGGCTGTGTGTACCGACCCAAACTTGAAACTTACAGAGTGTGGTTTTAGCCAATAGGCGGCTGCTCAGGTAGCAGCAGCTGTAGAATTCGTCAAGTTAATCCAGAATGTGGCTGCAAGATTAATCTTTAATGAGCCAAAAATAACTCATGTCACACCTCTGTTCATCAACTTGCAATGGCTACTAATAGCTGCTTGCATAAAATTCAAGGCATTAATGTTTGCCTACAAAACCACCACTGGCTCTGCACCCCTGTACCTAAATTCACTACGTCAGACTTACATGCCCTCTAGAAGCTTGCGTTCTGCAAGTGAATGGCGCATTATTGTGCCATCCCAAAGAGACACAATGTCACGGTTGCACTACTGCGAGGAACGAGGAGACATGCGTAGAACACCAACAACAGTCTTTAATAATCCAAAAACCAGGAGTACAAGGCAGACAGGAACACACATGTAGCACTCCTTCCTCAGTGAACAGTGAACTTCCTCCGCATTCTCCTTCTTTGAGCAGAGATAAAAGAGACAGCTGGTGTCAGCTGAGGGCTTGGGAGGGAATTGGCCGGCGGGCTTGACAGCTGAGCGGCCGGCGGGCTTGACTTGGAGCAGTCGGCGGCTCTGGGCTGAGGACCAGGGAGGAGCTTCGGAGAACTCGGGGGTACCTTGGGTTGGTCAGGTGGTCGTTGCCGTTGGTGAGGTATGTGGGTGTTCCTGGCGTGGGGTGAGCTGGGGAGACACGACGTGTTCCAGAGGGGGCTGGACGAGGAGAATTTAAATTTTCCGTTACTTCTTCCACTTCGAAATCGGAACCATTTAAATAAAGGACAAGACCAATCAGCTCGATCAGGGGAAAATCACATGTAGGGAGATCGCAGCGGATCGTATCATCGTCTAGCCCCAGCAGGAAACGCACCAAGAGCGGCGTAGTGCCAGCTCACCCGATTGGAAAGCTCAAGGGATTCCTCCACATATCTCTCCAACTTCCGACCAGCCTGCGGCAAACACCACAGCCGGTCCTCAGCCTCTGTCATTTTGTATTGGTCCAGTGTTCTGTCACGGTTGCACTACTGCGAGGAGCAAGGAACGAGGAGACATGCGTAGAACACCAACAACAGTCTTTAATAATCCAAAAACGAGGAGTACAGGGCAGACAGGAACACACATGTAGCACTATGTAGACCTTCAAAACTGGACAAGAAACAAGGGGCAGAACACACTTTAAATACTGAACTTAACAAGGGATAATAAACGGACACAGCTGGAATCAAATGGACATAATGGGAACAGGAACAGGAAATACCAAATAAGGGCATAATCAAACATGGGGGAAAACATGGGCATGGAGCACGTAGGGGAGGAAAACAGACACAAAACCGTCCATGGGCGTGACACACAAAATCTCAGTCACAGACTTTTACATTAAATGTTCCCTCCGGGTGGAATGACCTGCCCAACTCAATCCGAGCAGTCCCATCTTTAAGGAACGGCTAAAAACACATCTCTTCCATCTTTTTTTGACCCTCTAACTCTAGCACTCTCTATTCTAATTCTATTTTTTA
>NW_015652315.1:61553-71226 GCF_001515625.1 Sinocyclocheilus rhinocerous | reverse complement strand
AAACTAACTTTTTGATCGGCCAACTTACTATTCCCTACCAGGAGAGATCATCACTAACTGACAGCCAAAACACTGACTGAGCTAAAATCACCCGATTTGAAGCATATTAGTCACACAGGATTAGTTTTTAAGATATGTGTAAATTATATATATATTTTTTTTTTTTAAACTTGACCCTTGAAACTTTTTGATCGGCCAACTTACTATTCCCTACCAGGAGAGATCATCACTAACTGACAGCCAAAACACTGACTGAGCTAAAATCACCCGATTTGAAGCATATTAGTCACACAGGATTAGTTTTTAAGATATGTGTGTGTAAATTAATTTTCTCAACAGGTGTTATCTGCAATGTTTATGGTCTTTTCGGGCAGGATAAGCGATATATTGAAATCATTTAGGTGGCGTCATGTGCTAGTCATGCAGCGGTCCCGTGCTCACAGGCCTGAGGGCACTAGTTAATTTACTTCCTGTGTCTACACTGGTTTCTATACATTCGCGATCACGAGGTATTTTCAGTTGTAGTCCTGATACCAAAAGAGCTCAGTGTTATCTCTTGATTGGATTAGTCTTTATGTGCTGGGGGCGATTAGCAAACCTCATGATGGCTGATCGGGGCATAATAGTAGTGTCCGTATATGATAGAAATACCTACATATTACAATACAAGCCTCTGTTATGTTGCTCTGTATTGTATTGAAATTCAAAGCTTATAATGCATCATCTTGGAAATTAAGCTTCATGTCTAAGTCTGTACCATATGGCGTCAGCGTTATTATTCTGAATGTTATGATGCGTGTATTTCTTTTTGTCCTGATTGAGCAACATCTATTTCAGATGTGCAAATTCTAGCATTATAGTTTTCATAGGAGTAAAATGTTATGCATATATTAACTAATTTAACCAACATTTAAATCATTAACTGCTTCAAAATGCATGCTGTTAATGAAATCATTGTTGAAACATTTGCAGTTACGAATAAAAACAATATAACAACATAATTTCATAAGCAGTGAATAATTGCACAAGTTGAATTAAGGTATGTGTGCATACAAAATATAACATTTTATTCACATTTTGGAATAAGCACTTTGTCATTTGTAATACATATACTGAGGATCTTGTCCGTCTGATGTTCATCAGACCTAACGTGCAAGAGATCTCAATTCTGGATTGCAAATAACAAAAAAAAACACAGACGAATGTCTTGACATTTTCACATAGAAAGGGTTGGCAAGATTTAATTATCTTGATAACATTTATGTAGCAATAATAAATTGTAAGTGTATTTCCTTAAAGTGTCATGAAACCCCCTTGGTTTAGCACTGGTCGTTCACACCTCAGATTTGAAAAAGACAACGTGTGAGTGAAGAGGGGAGACCAATAAAACACAGACATTTTACATTTAGTCATTTTGCAGACGCTTTTAACCAAAGTGACTTACAATTGGGGAATACATAAAGCGATTCTTAAAGAGGCAAACAGACACAGGAAGTGCTTGTAATACCAAGTTTTAGGCATTATTCAAATAAGTACAAGCTAGAAAGGGAAGGAATAAATAAAGAGAAAGACAACGTTTTTTCTTTTCTTTTATAAATTTAGGATGAAGTCAAGTAGCAACAAAAGAGATGATTTTTCAGCTGTCACTTGAAAATTGTCAGGGATTCAGCATTCTGGATAGGGGTGGGAATATCATTCCACCAGCCAGGAACGGTGAACAAGAATGTTCTGGAAAGTGATTTGGTGCCTCTCTGTGACAGACCTACAACACACTCATTATACAGACAAATGAATATTAAAACATGAGCAAAGAAAGAAAGAAAAAAAAACAAGAAAAAAAAAACAAACGGAGATGGGGCCAACTTGATATATTTAAAAAATATAATAATAATAATAATAATAATAATAATAATAATGAACTCTCAAGAAATCTTATCATTAGATAACAACTATCATGAACAAATATGTTTTGATCAATTATTATTTGAATAAATAAGCAGAGATATTGGTCTATATGAAAAATAAATAACATTTAAAAGTTCTAATAATATTTTCATGTTTACCAGCACTACATTCTCAGAAATGACACATGTCAGTTTTTACCTTTTCGGTCTATATCATTGTTTGCTGTGTATCACAATAATCCGTCATGTCATTGTGTTCATGATCAGACTTACCACTGTATTAGCGTCCTTATTTGCGCATCTTTTATTTGAAGATGATGTGATATGTGCGCATACGCGGTGCTGGTTCATGTTTGGAGCACGAGAGAATATGAAATATGTTCATATAAACAAAGCACGCTTGCTCCGGTCCGGATATGAACTATGATCCACACAGTGAGTGTTGTTAAACTCCTAGCAGCGTTCAGTGCTGAAACCGCTCTCTCATGCGCTTCATGTGATGTTACTATTAAGTACTTAAATACTCAATGAGTAGGTACTTAATTTCAATAAGTACTTACTTAACGAGCGCTAAAAGAGTACGTACTACAGCCAAATCTCATAAAGTATGAATGCGATCCGGACTTCATCTGCCATGTTGAGGTTATCATGTGATCTACAACGATATAACAAGCGCAACAACTTAATAGATATGAGCGACAGGTTTAATTCATCTATCTGTAAATATTTTGATGTTGATGAAATTTGCTCATTTTGTAGTAGACATTTTAATAGCACAATGTAATTTGATTTATGTATTAGAAATAACAAAATTATCTTACTTTATATTTTTGATTCAGGTTTTCCCGTGTTGTTGTTGTTGTTTTTTCCCACAAATGCCGCCATCACCTGCTCCACCACAAAAGCTCTGCATCAAATGTACCGCAATCAAGAATCAGAAAAGCGCTGCAATAGCTGTTTGAAATTACAACAATTAAAATAAACTACAACTTAAGATTTAAAAGATGTTTAATTAATTTCTGTAGTGTACTCACTCAAGCCTTTGATGGCAGCATTCCTTCATCAGTCACTCTGCACCAGATTAACACGCGTGTCTCAACTGTCCCTGTAACATCCAGACAAGATTCAAGTCTCCTCTGTGATTTATCTGCTCAATACTACACTTACTGTGCGCCCCTATTTTTGAGCATTTTCTGAAAAACGACATACCCAAATAAAAATGTCTGTAGCTCTTGAACCCTATGGTCTATATTTATAAATCTGGTATTGTTTGAAACTACACACTTGAACCTTTGTTACTCTGTAATAGCAGGGTACAAAACAGGGGTATATAACTAATCACAAAAGATCACATCAAAGGAAAAGATTAAAAGACTTACAAATTTCAATTGTTTTTAAAGCCTTCTTATTACACGAGTTAAAGATAGTCCCAAAGTGATGCTGCAATTCAGCAAGCAAAACATAAAACTGGTTTTTGACCTGAAAATTTACATTTATGTATATAAAATTTGGTTAATAAAATAAGAAGATTAAGTAAGTATATTTTGTTTTTCAGTAAATGTTCTTTTTTCCAATTAAAGAGAGCGCACAAACACACACTAACTTTGTGCACGGATATTCTTCAAACCTGCTTACGTCAAATGTGCAAACTGTCAATCACTGTAAACGTCCTTGTGGTTGGCTAACACTTCCATCCATCAAAACTTTGCTGGCTAGGCATTGGCTGGCTTCAAACAGACAAAAACTGTGGTGCAGAGATTGGCACCTCGCTAAGCCTGTCAGCGACTCCCTCTCTGTTCTGGGTTATAACATCGCCTGTGATTGAAGGAGAGAGACGGGGAGGGCTCATTTTGCTCAGAAGAGAGTATTCTATATGAAACAAATGCCATTTCAAAGCTGGAATCGAGATTTCTTTGAAAATGGATGCTATCGACAACTATAACTCGAATCGCTCATGTAAACAAAGGGAATGCCTAAACACGCCCTTCCGGCCCGTGGGCGGGCCTGTGCGGGTTAACAGGTTTAAGGTAGTTGCTTACTCACTTTTTATCCAACACATGTTCCTCAATTTATCAACAATACTAATGGACAAATGAAATAGATAACATGTTTAGTTACTCCATGCAGATTTGTTTATTAACATTACTTACATTCATCTAAAGCAGTGTTGACAACAGGGAATTCTACTATAATAGCACATCACTCACTCAGATGTCTGCTCATGTTGTGATGTGCTCATATGCAATTCTTTTAGAACAGGTTCCTGTCTCATATTAAATAGACATTTAGTAATCGTCTTTAAGATTTGTATGGTTTATACTATAAGCGCCAGCGGGTCAAATTTACCCGCTATATAATGCATGTTTTTTCGCGCTGTCATTTTCTTGCCGCTTATGTTTTAAACTTTGTACATTTCTAGGCAACGCCTTTCACTCACTGATTTAGCGGTTATGAGTTTCATAAATAAAGTCAAAATGACAAAAAAAAAGGCGATTTATGGAAGATAGGTATTAGAAACACTAAATGAGTGATGGAGAGTCTGATGGTAAGTCGGCTCGGCTCAGCATCTGACGGCTCATCTGACAGTGATCCAGATATCATATTTACATGTTTTAGCCTAACGTTACTTTAATTGGTCAAACTTTGGTTTAATTATTTAATTTTTGTCTTGCCATATCGTTTATTGTTTGCTACTGTGTTGCTAGTCTGGCCGTTTCCTCAAGAAAATAAAAATCTGATCTATATGAATAAAACCATTTTTTGATTACCCAAAGTATGGTGTTGTTCTCTTATTCAAATTATAAATGATACAACTAAACAAATTAATAAATATTTAGGTGAAGCTGTACGCTTGAATTTGTCATCGCATCATCCTATGCAGTGTGGTAAATTATTATTGCTCATTATTGTCTATAGGCTGTTTTAGGTGAATTATTATTGATCATTATTGTCTGTGGGCTGTTTTAGTCATTCATTCATATATTAATGACATTGTATTATAATATTAAACCACTCAAATATTTAGGCTACTACCTTCTAATTTCCGTTGTCAGTGCAGGCTTTTTTAAATTTTATCTTAGGCTACTGACCATTATGGATTAGTGTAGCCTGCATTAAAAATTCTTGAACATAAAACAACAGGATAAAAATATAGTTGATGACTAGACATAATCATTTCATGACTCTAGACACTTCTTTGTGAAGACAGTAGCATAATACAGTGAAATAATATGTTCTTTAGCCATATAAATACAGTTGCCATGTGCGTGGGTAAAATTTACCTGCTGGCGCTTTTAGGTATACAGCGACCTCTGGCGGTTCCAGTGTTAATTATGTAATTGGCATGATACATTTTTACCTGACTAATAATAAATTGATATACTTGATTTATTCTGATCTCCTCTGAAATCATTATTTCTAGTAGATTAAAGTGCAGTCTGGTGTTTCCGCAAATCTGTGTCCAGGATAGATCATACTGAAGTACCAATGAATGGACCATGGGGGACATCTTTAGGGACTTCTGATTTCTGACTGTCACTGACTTTAACAAGTTACAGTTTTAGTGATTATAGAAAAAATACACTTTTAGTTATTTGCTAGCAGTGTGCGGCTTATGATCACCCTGTATCCTCTGAGTAAGTACAGAACTGGCGAGTTTGTGCCGTGTGTTCACCGTTGGCCAAGTGAACTACTAAGCAATACCAGGCCGTTAATGAACGAATAATTAAAAGTATGGGATTTCCAGAATAATCAAATATCAAAATTAATACATAATCGACATTTGTGATCAGTTTTTAATTAGAAATACCTCCTAAATTTAATGATCACCTGAATTTGGAGTCAGATGAACACAGAGCTAGACTCAAAATTGAAAATAAATCCTGATAAATTAAGTGAACTTTGCAGAAGCGCAAGTAAAAGACCTAGACGCATTATAGTAGCTGGGGTTTGCGGGGCCCCAGTGCAGGTTGTACCAGTGGGCCCTGTTTGAAATGGTTTAATTTGTATATTCGTTTTATTTATCTATTTGTGATATTTACACAATGTTTAAGTATTTTTCTAGTTTGTAGGTGTCCAGGTACAGAAACTTAATAATCAAATGTAAAATAGCACTGCATAGCCTTCACTGTAAACATTAAATATCCTCAAACCAAAATTTACTCAGACACCTTAAACATTTCTCACATTATCACAGTTTATTTGCTATAGTTTAGAAAATGCTATAGTTAATAAAATATGACAAGAACTCAGAGTTAAACTGTGTCAGAACAAATTCATCTTGATAATGTCAAATAACTTTGATAGAAAGGTACGTAATGGATTACAATCAAACAAAAAATCAGACAAGTGTTAGTATGACAATATTTACATAACTATCAATACTTTGACCAATTACCAAGCAATGCTTAATTTTGTTCAGTCTGTGGTGTAAAAAGCTTGCATTAGCAATAAAACAAACAAACAAAAAACACTTAAGAAAACATGGTCAGGTCAAAGTGTCAGAATAATTTTTGGTCCCAAATGTTTTATCAATTTTACTGGTAGTCCACTGTATGAAGAATTGTTGGGTATAATATGTCACAGTTTACTTTATTTTGCTATCCTCACTTATATAAATGAACTATAGTGTCCTGCACCCACTAGTAAAAAAATATAAAACATTATATCCGGTGTCTGAATAATTTTTGGTTTGACTTTGGATTAATTCTTGTTAAAACTACAAAGTAATTCAGTCAAGAGCAGTGAGTGATTTTCTTTCATTAATTTTCTTGAATTAACATTACAGCAGCTAGTAAATTAGGCGTGGTCACTTTAAGAGACAATGCATCCATTATAATTATACACATCCAATTTCTTTCTCCACTGTTTACTTTCACTTAAGACATAACTGAGAGTTTTTCTCCAAGACGGGTATTTTGACATCATTTTGTATGTATTTGTCAGTACAAGAGCAACAAGAGGCAAATTCAGTGTTCATGCGCTTTGAGACGCGTCTCTCTGCGTGCGCCCTGTGCGCATAGAACACCGTGCTGGGGTGCTGAATTGGGCTCTTTCACATCTTTTTCTGTTTGCATGTTTAAACTGCGATTTGTATTTGTTCGTTCAGGTGCAGGAAGACGTGAAGGAGAGCTCGGTTCGGTGTTGGTGTCCATTAGACACATCTCTGCGTGCGTGCCCACCGAACACGGTGCGCGAGTACTCAGTTGAGTTTTTCCACATCTTGTGTTTGAATGCTTTAAACTCTTTTGAATGTTTAAATTGGCAAGGCTTAAAAACACGTGCAAACGATAAGCTTTCATGATGATGCGCAGCAGTGGCCCATCAACTGTCCTGAGCATCTTTTTAGGCTGGCATCAGCCAATCGGTTGAGATCGCCGGGGGGCCCCCCTCAGCCGTGGGCCCCTATAATCATCACCACATTTCACCCCACTAGCGACGGGACCCTGCCTTCACCCACCAATTGGATTCCGTCTTTGGGCTAATCTGGGTGGATCCTTACAATACCGGGTTTAGGTATTCATTTCTACTTACAGAAGAAGCACAGAAGCATCAGTTACAAAGCTACATGACAGTATATATTGCCTCTGTGTTTTCTAAATACATCAGTGGAAGTGAAAGAATAACTAGTAATTTTAAAAACAACAGTGAACAACAAAATTAAATATCAATCTCAGTCTCTCTTAAAAGTGTTACTGCCTCTTCTTCAGCTTCCTGAACAAGAACGGTTTGTAAAATGCTTCTAATTTCCTTTATGAAAGAGTAAGCAAACTACACATATGCATTATAAGACAATTGAAAATAATGTGAAACTCATAAGAAAAACGATATAATTTATATCATGAAGTAAAATGGCATACAAGAATAAAACTTTTTAAAATTGTTCTTTGGGGAGAAACGCCATCTTTGAGTTGATCTGAATCTCACAGTTCAAACGGCTGGTTTTGAAGAAAAAAGATGAACTTTATTCACTGTGAAAACTTTAGATAATGTTTATTTATCATGTCACTTGTAATGACTGGTTAGAACAGCATTATCCAGATGATATTTTATTACTTGATGCATTATTGTTTCAAATTTGGTGAGGAGGCAGCATCAGACCTGAAAGTGCTGGATCTGAAGATGATCTACTTAGGGCTCATCCACAAAAAGCCAGAGCTTTCCCTGTCCAATCTTTTTTTTTTCTTTTTTTCTTGTTCTTTCGTAAACATGGCATTGTCTCAAGAAACATCTGCGTACACAAGAAACCACTGAAACCACTCAAAATGATGTAGTATACATGCCAGACCAGTATGTGGCTCTGTAATTCTGCCACAGAGATACACTAAAAAATGGAGAAGACGACTTGGATCATGTTTATAAACCTTGTGCGCTGTATACAAACCCAACACAACAACAAAAAAGCTAGTAAAGTTAGTAAAGCTAATAGGCTCAGTAGCTTCTGCAGCACAAACACAAGCATGTAGTCCAGTCCACCGCTGTTGTTGTTGTTACGTGATGTAGCGGTGTCTGATGTCAGGTGATGACATCATTGTTTCACAAAATATACAGATTGGCCGTACACACAAAACACAAAGGTGTCATTTTCAGATTTATCCACTCTGGGACCCGGTTTCAAAAAATAGTGGTTTCAGGCTCCTAAAACACTGGATCCGTCTGGCAAAATGGCATTACGATACAAAATATTTATGTATAAAGCTAAATGTGGATGGGGCCTTACTGTTATTGTTTTTTTGTATGACTGTGTAAAGCAGATGATTGAATGAAACTCTTCCCACGTGCAGTGCAGTGATACGGTTTCTCTCCAGTGTGAATCCTCTCATGTGTTTTCAGATGTGTTGACTGATTGAATCTCTTGTCACAGTGTGAACACTTATAAGGTTTCTCTCCAGTGTGGATCCTCTCGTGTGTTATCAGATTTGGTGACTGATTGAATCTCTTGTCACAGTGCGAACATTTATAAGGTTTCTCTCCAGTGTGGATCCTCTCATGTGTTTTCAGATGTGTTGACTGACTGAATCTCTTGTCACAGTGTGAACACTGATAAGGTTTCTCTCCAGTGTGAATCCTCTCATGCTGTTTTAAACTGCTCGCTGAAATAAAAGTCTTCTCACACTCAAAGCACATGTACTCTCTCACACCAGTATGTATTTTCTGATGTACTTTCAAATATTGTCACAGTGTGAACAGTTATAAGATTTTTCTCCAGTGTGAATCCTCTCATGCAGTTTTAAACTGCTCGCTGAAGTAAAAGTCTTTCCACACTCAAAGCACATGTACTCTCCCACAGCAGTATGTATTTTCTGATGTTCTTTCAAATTTTGTGGATGCAAAAAACTATTACCACACAAATGACATGAATGTGGCTTCTTCTTTGTATGAACTTTCAAGTGTTTCTTCAGAACTGAAGCCCATAAATACATTTTACCGCATTGATCACATGTGTGCTGCTTCTCTCTAGTGTGGATGTTCATGTGTACCTTAAGGGTTGCTGATACTGTGAAACTCTTCCCACACTGATCACAAGTGAATAGCTTCTCTCCTATATGAATTCTCATGTGACGCTCAAGACCATATTTGTGTGTGAAACTCTTTCCACACTGAGTGCAGTTGAAAGATTTATTGGCTCTTGTTTTCTTTAAATATTTCTGTTTGGTTTGAGAGCAACTCAAAGGTTTTTCTCCAGTTTTGACATGATTTTTCTCCTCAACTTCACTTGATTCTTCTTTCTCCTCATTATCTTCAATCAACTCTGCAACAAAAGTAAAAAC
>NW_015652315.1:59681-61279 GCF_001515625.1 Sinocyclocheilus rhinocerous | reverse complement strand
ATGATTGTGTGAAACTCTTCCCGCACTGATCACAACTGAATGGTTTCTCTCCAGTATGAACTCTCATGTGACGCTTGAGACAGTTTTTTCTAGTCAAACTCTTTCCACACTGAGTGCAGGTGAAAGATTTCTTGGCTCTTCTTTTCTTTGAATCTTTCTGTTTGGTTTGAGACCAACTCAAAGTTTTTTCTCCAGTTTTGACATGATTTTTCTTCTCAAATTCACTTGATTCTTTATTCTCCTTGTTTTCTTCAATCAACTCTGAAATAAAAGTAAAAATGGTTCATTTTCAGTAACTTGTAAAAAGCTGAGAAATGTGAACATAAAAGTGAACTCTGATGTAACAGTGCAGAGCTCCAGACTAACATTTGAGAGCAGCGCCACTAAGTTCTACGTATGGTGGCACCAGAAGCAGATTTGGTAGCGCTGGGGGGCTGGTGTGTGGGGTATGAAAAATAAAGATAATTTAATCATAAAATTACTACTGTTCTGCATTAATAAGTGCAGTTACTAATAATATTACATGTTTATTTCTTGGTAATACACATTTGACAGTAAAGCACTGAGCTTGAGTTGGGAAGCATGCAAAATTTACTTTAAAGGGTTACTCCACCCCAAAATGAAAATTTTGTCATTAATCATTTAACCCCATGTCGTTTCAAACCCATAAAATCTTTGTTCGTCTTCGGAACACAATTTAAGATATTTTGGATGAAAACCGGGAGGCTTGTGACTGTCCCATTGACTGCTAAGTAAATAACACTGTCAAGGCCCAGAAAAGTATGAAAGACATCGTCAAAACAGTACATCTGCCATCAGTGGTTCAATTTGATTTTTATGAAGCGACGAGAATACTTTTTGTACGCGAAGAAAACAAAAATAACGACTTTATTCAACAATTCGTCTCCGCATCACCGTAGCGCCATTTTGGACGTATCCACTAAACGCAAACTGCGTATACTGCGGCCCATATGATAAACTTCTATATTTATAGCTGCTGTCATGATGTTGGAGAGGGGCAGTTTTGGCTATTTTGGGATTTGATCTCATTCTAGAAGGACATTTTAAAGGGTTACTCCACCCCAAAATGAAAATTTTGTCATTAATCATTTAACCCCATGTCGTTTCAAACCCATAAAATCTTTGTTCGTCTTCGGAACACAATTTAAGATATTTTGGATGAAAACCGGGAGGCTTGTGACTGTCCCATTGACTGCTAAGTAAATAACACTGTCAAGGCCCAGAAAAGTATGAAAGACATCGTCAAAACAGTACATCTGCCATCAGTGGTTCAATTTGATTTTTATGAAGCGACGAGAATACTTTTTGAACGCAAAGATAACAAAAATAACAACTTTATTCAACAATTCGTCTCCTCCGCGTTAGGGCTGTCGCGATAACCGCAATATCGCAATACCGCGCTACTGAAGAGCAAACCGCAGAGGAATGCAAGAACCGCAGCAACCGCGATTTTTGCATGTTTTCTTTTTTCATAAGGTTCCCTTCTCGTTTTACACTTCATGCATGTGGACTGAATATTAAACAAGCTAGTAATGATAACATAATGTGTACCATGCTGATTTGTACAGAGGCTCCGT
>NW_015652315.1:56370-59670 GCF_001515625.1 Sinocyclocheilus rhinocerous | reverse complement strand
GTATTTGTGAAAATATGTTGTCATGTCCAAGGAAAGCGAAATCTGTCTTAGCACCAACGCATAGCTGGTCAGCTGAGCCTTCTAAAGTGGCGCTCAAAGTTAAAATGATTTCAACAGCGCGTTTCATTATGTCTCTCTTTGAATGAATGAATCAGCGTTTTGGAACGTGTAGTTGAATGCAAGGGAAATTCCCTCACCGCGACAGCCCTACTCCGCGTCACCGTAGCGCCATTTTGGAGAGTATCCACTGAACGCAAAACTGCGCCTTCTTTTACTCATTTTGTCTTTATTTATGAAACCGATAACCGCTAATTCAGTGAGTGAAAGGCGTTGCCTAGCAATGTACTATGTTAAAACATAAGCGGCACGAAAATGACAGCGCGAACATACAAGCATTATATAGCGGGTAAATTTGACCCGCGCTGGCGCTTATAAGTATAAATGCCCCGTGTTTTGATCTGGTTTTATCTAAATAATTTAATTGTATCAATGCATTCTATGGCACCTTTAAGTCACTTTCGTGTTGGTTTCAAGAGAGAGACCGGAAGGTTGCCGCTTGTAAAAAAAAAATCGTGAATCGAATCGAATCGTGAAATCAAAATCGTGAATTGAATCGTGAGTTGAGTGAATCGTTACATCCCTAAACGCTACTGTTAGCTAGTTTTAGCCAGCGATACCTTGCTGAAGCACACAATGGCATTAATGTTCTGCTTGAGCAGATGAAAATTGTAACTTAATGAGAGTATGATGACCAGAAAATTAACATTTTCATTGGGATTGGGACTGGGACTGGGACTGAATGCTTAGGGACATTTTGATCTGTTTTGTTTAGGATTAGGAAATGGAATAAAATAAATTTAATTGTCCATCCTCTCAATATAACTGGAATCTGTGTTACAAGTAACCCAGGCAAATTGTTTTTCCATTTTTGTAGCATAAACACCATTAAACCGATGAAAGCTTCGGATACTCCAATGTTTCGCCATGACGCTGTCAGAGTCAGATGTCAGAGTTCCGGTCTCCGTGCAACTAATACTGAACTGCCATTGGCTTATCTGTGTTCGAGAGGAGGGGCTTACCGATAGGTCAATTATTGGTCCGAGCTGCTAAACGGTCCATGCTGTGCAGCTCAAACGAGTAGCGTGGTTTTGTTACGCTTTTGTTTCGTTAGCGTTTCGTTGGCAATGCGGTGGTTGCACCAGCAATTTAGTCGCACCAGCAGAAAAATGCAAAACGCGACCATTGCAATCTGGAAAGTAGACACTTACAAAATCTTCAAATTATTATTTTTCAAATATTATAGACACAAACCCCATGTTTCTATAGGGAGAACTATTAAATATGTTTGTTCAACTACACTATTATCTAACATACACAGACCTGTCAATTCTGATTCTGAATTTGATTTTGAGTATCATAGGTACGGAACGGGACACAGGGTTTTAACCAACAGTTCGGTTCTGATGGCTTGGCACATCCTAGTATATATATTTTTTTTTCGATTCCAATTTTATTACAAAAAAAACAAAAACAATAAACTTTAATTAAAACACCAGTACACTTCTGTCCACTGTAGAAAAACGTTGGATTATTATTCAAAAATATATTAAAGATAAGTATGTAACAACGTTCGTAGTTCGGGAAGAAGGAGGCGGGAACCGGCGAACATTTAAAGACTTTAATAAAATAAACAAACACAAAATGAAAGTAAAGCGGCAGCCCCTCGCGGACGACTGCCGCACACAAAACACAAAATAAAGTCCAGGTCTGGTCCTCTCTCATCTTTCACTGTCGTCACTCATCCTTTTTATCCTTCTGGAGCTCCTCCGTGAGACTCGCACTGTCGTCACTCATCCTTTTATACTTCCGGAGCTCCTCCGTGGGACTCGAGACCGGTGAGTGGTGCAGGTGTCGCTCATTATCAATTACTCCACCGGCCTCGCTCTGTTCCCACGGCTCTCGGCCCCGCCCCCACTCGTCACAAAGTATTATTTATTTATTTATGGATTGGCCATTACTGAGCGCTATAAACACATTTAATGTCTGTTTCATCCATACTGGAAGCCAGAGGGTACCCTTGCACAGAAAATCCACATATGCATCTAGGGCTGGGCAATATGGCCAAAAATATTATCACAACAATTTTTTTTCATATCAGTCATTATCGATAATTATCACGATAAATGTCCAATCCTTATTTCTTTCAAGTTCAACACTCAACTCTACCTTCTAATTCCATCCTGATGATCCGACGATAGCTGCTCGAATCTCAGCTTGTCTAACAGACATTTCTTGCTGGATGAAGGACCATCACCTTCAACTCAACCTTGCCAAGACAGAACTGCTTGTGGTTCCATAAAACCCATTGTTTCATCACAATTTCACCATCCAGTTAGGCACATCAACCATAACTCTTTCAAAAATAGCAAAAAACCTTGGAGTTATGATTGATGATCATCTGACTTTCTCAGACCTCGGAACATGCTTCACAACTCCTTGTTCAAGCTCTTGTTCTGTCCAGGCTGGACTATTGCAATGCTCTCTTGGCAGGTCTTCAAGCCAGTACTATCAAACCTTTACAATTAATCCAGAACGTGGCAGCAAGATTAATTTTTAATGAGCCGAAAATAATTCACATCACACTTGTTTATTAATTTGCACTGGCTACCAATAGCTGCTCGCATAAAATTCAAGGCATTAATGTTTGCCTACAAAACCACCACTGGCTCTGCTCCCCTTTACCTAAATTCATTACTTCAGACTTTTGTGCCTCTCGAAGCTTGCGTTCTGCAAGTGAAAGGCGCATTATTGTGCCATCCCGAAGAGGCACAAAATCACTTTTACAGACTTTTAAATTAAATGTTTCCTGCTGGTGGAATGACCTGCCCAACTCAATCCGAGCAGCTGAGTCCTTAGCCATCTTCAAGAATCAGCTAAAACACATCTCTTCCATCTCTATTTAACCCTCCAACTCTAGCACTCTCTATTCTAATTATGTTCTTAAAAACAAAAAAACTTGCCCTTTTTAGACTTGCACTCTATTAATTTACTAACTGCTTGTTTTTCTTAAAAAAACAAACAAAAAAAAACTAACACTAGTTTGTATTCAATTTGTTGATTTTTATTTATTATACAATTAACAAAAAGCAAAAAAAGGCCTTTGAAACTACTTAACACCGGTATAACCAAAAACACCGTCTATCGCAGCAAGCCTAATATATATATGCATTTATATACATATGCAAGATTAGGGGTGCTCCGATCAGGATTTTTGAGGCCGATCACAGAAAGCAGTATCTG
>NW_015652315.1:55555-55989 GCF_001515625.1 Sinocyclocheilus rhinocerous | reverse complement strand
CTACTGCCTTTTCTTTTGCATTGAAATCTTTATTACAAGCAATCTTGCTGTTCATAAAGAACTTTGTTTTCCTACCTCCACAAGTGCCATCTATTTTTGCCTTGTTTATCTAAAAGTGCTATTTCCCTTTAAACCTAGCCAAAAAGCTGACTGTGAAACACAGTAGACTTTAATAATATGCATTTATGGTGTAACTACTAAATTTTCGTGTCAATCCATGTTCATATTTACTGCAATCAATGCGCGGTTACTTTAATTCAGTGCTTGCAGCGCAGCAATAGACTCAGTGTGGAAATGATCTCTGCACTGCTGCAGACGCACCGCTCCTGGAACGCACTGCCGGACCGAAACCGTGTGCAGTGAACTCTTTAATATAAAAAATAAAAATAGCACCACGTATGCACTGCAAACGGAGTAATGTGAACCTGGCATTA
>NW_015652315.1:53594-55142 GCF_001515625.1 Sinocyclocheilus rhinocerous | reverse complement strand
AAATAATAAACAAAATAATAAAGTGAAATCAACAAAATTAATCTTTGCAATAAAGAAAAAACACAGAAGCTGCATATGAAGTGGAATAGATATATTTACCCACTGTTTAATGCAGCTCTGAGGGACATGGAATGCTTTAACCTGCAGTTACAAATTAATAAATAATGTTTTGATACATAAAATGTAGAATACTGATATTTGAAATCATTTAAAAAATAAAAAATAAATACTTTAAATGTGAAATTAAAACCGCCAGTAGGTGGCATCAAGTCACTGTTAATAAGCGAGTCATTGCGATTGAACCGAATCATTTAAAGTCCGTATAAAGTCAATATTAAATGTGTGTTCTGAGTTTATCACACCACAGAAAAATGTGTTATTAACCACCCAGCCAAATTTGAATGCTAAAAAAAACGCCAAGTGAATAAAATAAGCTATACGGTTGATTCATTCAGGAGCGAAACACTGTCATGTTGCTCAGAGACACAAAGTGCTGTGACTGTTTTTGGAATTATTTCTGTTGGTGAAATAGAGCAAAAACAGGCAATATGGTGTCTAAAACATAAGTCTCTTAATATTAACTTCTTGTTTATTGAACTGTTGAAAAATCACATTTGTAATCATGCTGATTTTTGGAGCAAAAAAAAAAACGCCGCTCGATCTTCGTGTGATATTGTTTAAAGCTGCAGTCCGTAACTTTTGGTGCTCTAGCGGTTAATAAACAGAACTTCATGCGTCTTGCGGAAGAACATTGTAGCCGGAGCTACTTCTCTCTATTTATGTCTATGACGAATCACGCAGGTACTGGGCTAACCCGCAGCGGTACCTACCCGAACCAGTCTAAATAGTCAGACTATAAACACTTATTATAGGTGTACCGTAGTACGGTGACGCATTGCTACCACACACATATTATTTTTTCCACTCAATTATGTCGTAATAATGAGATATGTCGTTTTAACGACATTTTCTCGTTAAAACGACATCTTTTCTCGTTTTAACAACATCTTTTCTCGTTAAAACGACATCTTTTCTCGTTTTAACAACATCTTCCGTAGTACGGTGACGCATTGCTACCACACACATATTATTTTTTCCACTCAATTATGTCGTAATAATGAGATATGTCGTTTTAACGACATATTTTCTCGTTAAAACGACATCTTTTCTCGTTTTAACAACATCTTTTCTCATTAAAACGACATCTTTTCTCATTTTAACAACATCTTTTCTCGTTAAAACGACATATTTTCTCGTAATAAGGAGATGTTTTCTCGTTAAAACGACATCTTTTCTAGTAATAACGACATGTTTTCTCGTTAAAACGACATCTTTTCTTGTAATAACGAGATGTTTTCTCCTTAAAACTACATATTTTCTCGTTAAAACGACATATTTTTTCTCGTAATAATGACATATGTCATATAAACGACATGTTTTCCCGTTATTATAGAGGCTATATGGTACATTATGTGAGCGAGCTAAGCGACTGTCCGCGCTGCTGTCGCCACAGTCTGACATAAACGAGGATCTGCACGCTGCTGAAAT
>NW_015652315.1:51432-53413 GCF_001515625.1 Sinocyclocheilus rhinocerous | reverse complement strand
GTTGTTTTAACGAGAAAAGATGTCGTTTTAATGAGAAAAGATGTAGTTTTAACGAGAAAAGATGTCGTTAAAACGAGAAAAGATGTCATTTTAACGAGAAAATATGTAATTTTAATGAGAAAATATTTCATTTTAACGAGAAAAGATGTCGTTAAAACTACATCTCGTTATTACGACATAATTGAGTGGAAAAAAAATATGTGTGTGGCAGCAATGCGTAACCGTACCGTAGTGATTCAGCACAAGCCAAAAACACAGTTTGGAAAATGGATTCATGGTGTAATCGCTTAATATATAAATTTTGTAAATGTTGAACACAAAAAACTTACGGACTGCAGCTTTAACTATATGAAATGATATAAATATATAAATTTTCTGCCCCCATATCTTGAATTTTCTGATCATTCTTCAAGCATTTTAATACTGAATCATGCAGTGAAAGAATGCACACGTGCACTAGTCTAACCTACTAGACTTCTTTATGTACAGTAGGCCTAATGTATGCGTGCACTCTGTAGGTGTGTTTTGTTTGATTTTTGCAATATACTTGATAATGTCAAATCGCACATCGTTAAAACAACAATTACGATATTATCGCAAACGATATATATCACACACCCCAATAACAAAGGCTATATCACAAATAAAGGCAGTTATTATTGTTTTTGGTATTGACATTTTCAAGTTAGGCTACTTGTCCGATTGGGCAAGTAAATTTCTCTTTCACTTGCCCGTCCAAAACATTCACTTGTCTCGGACAAGCGGACAAGCGTTAATGTCGAGCCCTAATTTGTGTTCTTTACTGAATTCAAGCACTTCACACTGGATCTCACAGCACTGCTTATTGCTTGCGTGACCGAGTAAACACATTTGCTCTAGTTAGTGAGCTCATGCCACGCGCTACAGGAAATCCGAAATGTACAAAGGCATCCAGCTATCACTGTAGCTGAATTAAAGGGTTATTTCACCACAAAATGAAAATTCTGTCATTAATTACTCACCCTCATGTCATTCTAAACCCGTAAGACCTTCGTTCATCTTCTGAACACAAATTAAGATATTTTTGATGAAATCTGAGATCTCTCTAACCCTCCATAAACAGCAATGCAGCTGTAATGTTCCCAGGTCCAGAAACGTAGTAAGGACATCGTTAAAACAGTCCATGTGACATCAGTGGCTCAACTTCAATTTTGCAAAGCTACGAGAATACTTTTTGTGTGCAACGAAAACAAAACTAACGACTTTATTCAACATTGTCTTCCGTCATTTTGGAGAGCACCACGACGCATGTGAGCGCTTTCTCCTGAGCGTAATCAATGTAACCAATTTGTGTTCCGGAAATGAACAGAGGTCTTACAGGTTTGGAACGACATGAGGGTGAGTAATTAATGACCATTTTCATTTTGGGGTGAACTAACCCTTTAAAAGAGAGAAACGTTTTGAATGATGAAACAAACACTCGACTGTGACAACGTACAGCTTACCTGTGTTCTTCAAGCCATCTCGAGTATTTTCATAATTATGTATATTTACAAGGTTTACATATATAACGACAGGTGGGAACAGTTGAGAACAAAATGGATGCATGCCTGCATATTAGATGTATGCAGGTCTTAAAAGGACAGTGCTAAACCTGCTGCCGACTGTCATTAAAGGGATAGTTCACACTAAAATTTAATTTCTGTCATTATTTACTCACTCACATGTTGTCCCAAATCTGTATTAATATCTTTTGTGTGCTGAACATAAACGAAGATATTTTGAAAAATGTGGGTAACCAAACAGTAGCTGGTAGGGGTGGAACGGTTCATGTAAAACAAACAGGGTTCGGCTAATGTACGTTTCTGTTGATGGATGCGCATTCTGGCTTCCCAATACATTACAACAACAGCGATGAAAAAAAACATGGACAAACCATTCACTCTTGTTCAATCCGAGTACTGTAATGTTTGCCAGTTAAAAAATTTAAGAGCCAGAGGAT
>NW_015652315.1:50075-51389 GCF_001515625.1 Sinocyclocheilus rhinocerous | reverse complement strand
GCATTCTGGCTTCCCAATACATTACAACAACAGCGATGAAAAAAAACATGGACAAACCATTCACTCTTGTTCAATCCGAGTACTGTAATGTTTGCCAGTTTAAAAATTTAAGAGCCAGAGGACGCGAGCTCGCGCGCAGTGAGAAGATTTGAGCATGAGCTCATCTGAAGCGCTCAAATATTAAGCTCTCTCTGAAGTATTGTGTTTGAATGGACAAATTCACACAAAAATTATGTCAAAATGCCTGTCTTGGTAAATATCCTATAGCAGCAGGTGGGAACAGTTGAGAACAAAATGGATGCATGCCTGCATATTAGATGTATGCAGGTCTTAAAAGGACAGTGCTAAACCTGCTGCCGACTGTCATTAAAGGGATAGTTCACACTAAAATTTAATTTCTGTCATTATTTACTCACTCACATGTTGTCCCAAATCTGTATTAATATCTTTTGTGTGCTGAACATAAACGAAGATATTTTGAAAAATGTGGGTAACCAAACAGTAGCTGGTAGGGGTGGAACGGTTCATGTAAAACAAACAGGGTTCGGCTAATGTACGTTTCTGTTGATGGTCTGAAGTATTGTGTTTAAATGGACAAATTCACACAAAAATTATGTCAAAATGCCTGTCTTGGTAAATATCCTATAGCAGACACAGCCGGCTGAACGTACTGTATCAGTGCATTCTCTTAAAATTACAGCACTTTCTTAATATTAATCATAAAGCAACAACAAGGAAATCACTCGCTGCTCTTTATTGAATAGCTTTTGTAACTTTAATAAAGATTCATCTTTAATTTATACGGTAAAATATGCAATACTATTTTACATTTAATTACTTTATACAATTTCTGTAACTAAAAACTGTTAGACCTACCTAAAAAAAGAATGAAAATCCCTGTTTATTTTATTTGTCTCTTTACTCTATTGTATTTATTTGTGCTGTTGCTTGTAGTTAGGTAGACTATTCTTATTTTCTTTATTTTTATTTGACAGTATAGGTTTTCCCTAAACATAACACATACCGAACCGTACCAAAACCGTGACTCTAAAACCGTGATAGAAACCGAACCGTGAGTACCGTATTGACCCGAATATAAGACGATATTTTTTTCTTGGAAATACATCTGAAAAAACGCGGTCGTCTTATATTCGGGTCTAGACTTTGACATGTCAATAATACACCCACAACACTAGGTGGCGCCAAATACGCATAAAACGAGTGTGCCATGAAATACGTAATGTAATGCGTGTTGTAAATATCGCGAGTAAAAACAAAAGAAAAAAAAAACCTTACAGCTGCATGAGTCGTGAC
>NW_015652315.1:32876-47599 GCF_001515625.1 Sinocyclocheilus rhinocerous | reverse complement strand
GTGGATATTTGTGGCGGTCAATGTGGATATTGTGGATGAGTTCTTCTGTGTCATCACGTTCTATTACCGTATTGTCCCGAATATAAGACAATGTTTTTTTCTTGGCAATACATCTGAAAAAATGCGGTCGTCTTATATTCAGGGTCTAGACTTTGACCTGTCAATAATACACCCACAACAATAGGTTGAATACCAAATATGCATAAAACGAGTGTGCCATGAAATACGTAATGTAATGCGTGTTGTTAAAGATCTCGAGTAAAAACAAAAGAAAAAGAAAACCTTAACGCTGCATGAGTCGTGACTGTCACGTTAGCCTGATGGGACCAACTCTACTTCTACTGTTAATAAGATTTTGGTAGGCTTACTATTAGATGGATAGCCTAAATGTCCTAATTCAGATGGGCTACCTGTTTTTTTTTTTTTTTTTAATGGTATATCAAAAAGGGTATTTTTTTTAAATGTGATTGTTGGTACATTTTACCAGTTTTTACCATACTTTCAAAACAAAAATTAAAATAGGACAAAAATGCAATAGAAAAATAAATGAAGACAAAATGTGTTTTACTGAGAAAAAACAAGATTTGGTTTTTAAAAAGCCTTTTTCCAAAAGGTACATCTGGAAAAAGGGGGGTCGTCTTATATTCGGGCCAATACGGTAAGTTGAACCGTTCCACCCCTAGTAGCTGGTCTACATTTGATATTAGGAAAAAAATACTATGGAAGTCTGTTCAACTGTTTGGTTACACACATTCTTCAAAATAACATTTATCATAACATCATCATATTGTTTTCTGTGAATGAGTGAGCAGGATGATATCCACATAAATTTTTGTGGCAAAAACTCTAGTCTATCACACCCAGTTCTCAAAAGTCTTGTGAACAAAATGTTCTGCATGTGTTTTATGTCCTTATTTCAGTGACTTAAACATTTTAGTTTTTCACTAACCACACATAAATTTGGTTGTTTTCTCACAAACATGTATAGGCTACATTCATGCTGCTCACGTATTATTGTAACACAGTTTGTGCTGATTACAGTGTAATCAGACTTTAGCCATTTATATGTTTTTAAGATACTGAAAAAAACACAAATGTCAGGGCATGTGAAAACTTCTCCAGTGCCCCAAAACACCTCAGACTTCAGATGGTTAAAGCTTCGTCAGCCTAAATGTAACACAAACAGTCATTAAGGATGAATGAACAATAAACACCAACCTCCTTGTTCCTCCTGTTTTATTTCCCAGGGTTCTGGTTCCTCGTGTTTTATTCTCCAGGTTTCTGGTTCCTCGTGTTTTATTCTCCAGAGTTTTGGTTCACTCGTGTTCTCCTCACTCTCTTTAACAAACACCATCTTCACAGCAGATACTCCTCCAGATATTCCTGCTTGCTTTAAATCTGTCACGACTGTGAGGATGAGAATATTACAGGCATTTACGTTACTGGCCTGACTCAAACACTGTATTTTTCTATTATAGAAACAATATTTATAACAGTTTCTATTAAACCAGTATCACAACAAAACAACAGAGAGCGCGATGAAACTATTCTTTCTCCTCTGAGGTTTAATGGTGTTTGGCAAACAAACGTATGTGTTTTAGCGCCACCGGCAGGACTGGAGTGTGAAGCGTCGAGAGGAGCGAAATGTGGGGAAATTTATGTAGGGCGTCTGTAAGTCTAGAGGAAGGAAATAATACGGGGAAAATGTATAAAAAATTACTTGGTGCGTGCGTCTGTAAGGTGTGCGCTGTTTTTTTTTTTTTTTTACAAAAAGCCGATCTGCACAAATAAATGGAAAGGAATTAAAATTATAGACTTGCATGTTATTAGATCAGATATTAGTGAGTATTAGAGGAGAAAAGTGAGCGAATTATTAGTGAAATATTTCATTTAAAATCACACAACTTTGCAGTATGTAAATATGGAAAAAAAGATAAACGAGACATAACGACTGTGTTCACAAGTTTTGATATTGGATATTTTTGTGAGTATTTGTCCTTTCAAATTTAAAAAGACACCCACAGCAATTGTTTTCTGGCCCAGCTCCGGTCCACACAACCACTTTTTCCTCAGCCCACATACCACAATGATGGCCCTGGAGTAGCCATAATCTGAATTAAAGACAGGGGCCACACATGGGCCATAACTGGGCCAAGTCTCAGCCAGTTAATAACTAATAACTGGCCCTGAAGTGGCCCAGAACAGGTTTTATTACTGGTATGGTCTTACTGGTCTTTAACCAGAAACCCCAAAACTGAGCCATACCCAGCATAATCTTGTCCAAATCATGTGCATAAATAAGTCACGAAAAAATGTAATTCTTCAAACTGTATGAACCTTCAAACTGTAAATTTTTAAACTGCCCAAGAACAACTGGGATGGGTGGTGGCTTAGCTTGTGTTCTTAAAAGCTGCTTCACTTGTCGGACTTTAAAATCTGAGACTTTCTCCATCTTTGAGGTACTGTTATTTCGTCTGAAAAGGGATAAAATCTTAGCGATTGCTATTGTATACCATCCTCCAAAGCCAAACAAAGACTTTATACATGAGTTTGCTGATTTCTTAGGCGGAATTGCTTCTCAGATTGATAGATTTTTGATTGTTGGTGATTTTAATATTCATGTCTGCAGTGATACAAATCCGCTTGCTAAAGAGTTAAAAAATCTTATTGACTCTTTTAGTCCAAATGGTTATGGAGCCCACGCACTCACTCGGCCATACTCTTGTTCTTTTCCTGTTACAGAGTATCACTATTCATGATCTGGAAATTGGTGATTTAATTTTTTCGGATCATAACCCTGTGATGTTTACCTGTTCTATTTTAGATCAGGTTGTTAAAGCCAAGAAGCATATTATTTAGTGAAGATTTTGTTTCCCATTTTGATGAGGCTTGTATGCTGGTTTCTCTTGACTGTCCCTCAAATAATTTAGATGCTGAACAGCAACTTACTCTATTTAATTCTACTTGTACTGAAATTTTAGACTCTATTGCTCCATTTCGGAGTTAGCAACTTTAACCTAAGGCAGAGCCATGGTTAAATACTGATATACGGGCTCTGAGACGAGTATGTCGGCGCGCAGAATGTAAATTGAAAAATGGTAAGTTGCATGTGTCATTAGAAATACTATGTACTTCATTAACTAACTATCAAAGAGCTGTGAAGGAGGCTAAGGGTGTATTCATACCTGTCTTGTTTGGTTCGATTGAATCGAACTAACGTTCGTTTCCCCCTTTGGTGCAGATATTTTGTGCAGGTGTGAATACACCAATTGCACTCGGGTGCGGACCAAACAACCGTACTGAGACCCAGCTGAAGAGGTGGTCTCGGTCCGCTTCCAAACGAACTCTGGTACGGTTGAATGGATGAACCAATGAATGGATGACCTGAAGCACACGTGTTGTTTTGTTTACAATTTCTGGTTCACTTGCAAAAAGGGCAGTGTGAAAGCGAACCGCACCAAACAAAAAAAAATCAACATTGTTTTTGGTCCGGACCAAAGCAAGTGAACTAGTGGACTTTCCTGGTGTGAATACACCCTAAATCAAAGTATTTATCTGACATCATAGCTAGAAATGATCAAAGACCCAAGATTTTGTTCTCCACAATTAACTCAGTTGATCTGGATCTGGATTTTGATGACCCAGATACTGCTTGTGAATGTTTTTTAAGGTGCTTTACAAACAAGATACATGACATTTGACAGCTTATTGTCCCCATAAACTATGATCCCTCCTCTCTTCCGGTTTGCACCTCTTCTTTTAATAATGCTTTTGAAACCATCTCGACAGATTCTCTTCATGAACTGGTTATGATGTTAAAACTAACCACATCGGTAACTGACATTATTCCAGCACACCTATTTATTCAGGTTTTTGATGTCATTGGACCCTGTATCTTAGCAATAATAAATTTGAATCTTTCCGTTGAATTTGTTCCAGAATATTTAAAGCATGTTAAATATACTGTTAAACCTCTGTTGATAAATCTAACCTTGATGCGACAGTTCTTTCAAATTTTAGGCAAATTTCTAATCTACCCTTTATCTCTAAAATCCTTGAGAAGGTACACTGTAAAAAATGCAACTGCATATTTTCCAGCTTACGAAACCTTTTGAGTCTCAAATACTAAATAAATAAATAAAAATCCTTGTTAGACCAACAGAATTGAACATAAAAACCTTTGTCAGACCCGAAATGTTGTCCCAACTAGTCAAACAGAGTTGTCTGAACAAATAATTTTATATTGCTGAAATGTTAAGGCTTTGTGAGTTCCCAGCATGCATTGCAACATGAATAAATTATGCAGATACTGTTATAGGGTTATTGTTTTGCTGTTTGCAGGCTTCATTTAAACTTTTCCGTTGTTGTTTTGTCATTATTGTTAGTTGTTTGTTGTGCAGTGATTTAAAGAGCTCATCTTTTTTTTTACATTTGTTGATTGCCACCGTTCTTGAGGTTTGTGTGTCAAGTATTAAGGCCTAGATTATGTTCAACCTCTTAAATCTATGTTTTGGATATCTTAATTTTGTAGGATGCTTTATAAACAAAGACAATATTGCCCATTGTGGTCTATAACATTCCATTATGTTCTTGATTCCATCATTATAATTTTAATGACAAAAAGTCCTTGTTTGTCATGCGTAAATAGACATAAAAATGGTGATGTGGTGACTATTTACACATTTTTATTTCCATCCAGGAAACAGAAAATAATAAATTTACTCAACAACAGTACTTGTTGTACAGTACTCAGTTGCTGTGACAATAATAAATTTATTAGCAAAATAAGACAATCATCATTGCATGAACAAAGAAATTTAGGTTGGCTGAACGCAGTATTGTTACTTAGAAGAACTATAAAATAATTGTTGAGACAACTCAAAAGTCTTACTGCATCAAGTTGCCTTACTTTTTAAAGTATTCTCAACAGTTTATTTTTTACAGTGTAGTTTCTGTCCAATTATTACATTTTTAGAGTCAAATTGAATCTTTGAATCTTTTCCGTATGGTTTTAGGAAACATCACAGTACAGAATTTGCTCTTTTAAGAGTGTCAAATTATATTTTATAATCTGTTGAATCTGGGAACTCTGTAATACTTCTGCTGTTGGATTTGAGTGTGGCCTTTGATACGGTCGATCATAACATTCTTATTTCTCGTCTTGAACACTGTGCGGGTATTAAAGGTCATGCAATGAACTGGTTCAAATCCTATTTGAACAATATAACTTTTTCTGTTTATATAAATGGATGATTATCTTCCAAAGCATGTCTGAGCTGCGGGGTTCCCCAAGGATTTATTATTGCCCCCATTTTGTTTTCTTTATATATGCTCCCTTGGGCTCATTTTTTAGAAAACAAAGTTTTGTTTTTTTTTTCATTTTTATCAAGCAAAATGACAATGCTGTCTATGTGCTTTAACTGCCTGTTTATCAGACTTAATGTCCGTGTTTTGTGTTTCCTTCCCCCACGTGCTTTCCATGACCCAGTTTTCCCTCATGTTCAATTATGTTTATGGATTCCAGGTGTTCCCTCATTAGTTTCCATGGTTTTTGATTTATTACTCCACCGGTTTCAGTTTTCCCAGATTACCTTCTATGTGTATTTAAGATAAAAGGTAAAAATTAAAAAAAGTGTCATTTTTGGCCTTCGGGTCATTTTGACCCGCGAGGGACACTTTTGTTATAGGTTCGGGAGGGATGGATTTAAAGCTTTACGTTTAAGTAGTTTGTACGATGAGATTCAAATCAACTCAAAGATGGAATTCCTCTCCAAAGAACAATGTCAAAAAGACCTTCATTCAATGATCTTCATTCATCTTCTGAACACAAATTAAAATAGTTTAGATGAAATCTGAGAGCTTTCTGACCCTCTATAGCAGGGCTGCCCAAACTCGGTCCTGGAGGGCCGGTGTCCTGCAGAGTTTAGCTCCAGCTTGCCTCAACACACCTGCCGGGAAGTTTCTAGTATGCCTAGTAAGACCTTGATTAGCTGGTTCAGGTGTGTTTGATTAGGGTTGGAGCTAAACTCTGCAGGACACCGGCCCTCCAGGACCGAGTTTGGGCACCCCTGCTCTATAGGCAGCTTACTCATTCAAGGCCCAGAACAGTAGGAAAGACATTGTTAAAGTAATCCATGTGACTCCAGTTGAATTACCTCAATTTTATGAAGGGACACGAGTGCTTTGTTTGTGCAAAAAAATAAAGTAATAATAATAATTAAAAAATACGAATTTACCACTTATTTATAAAAATATTGATCTGCAGTGTGTGTTCACGAGAGCATCACAGCGCATGAGTGTTGTGTTCATGTGACAGAAGACAAAATGGATTAAACTAAGGTTAAACTACTGGAGTCACATGGATTACTTTCATAATGTCTTACCTACTGTTCTGGGCCTTGAACATGTAAGTTGTGTTGCTGCTTATAAAGGGTCAGATAGCTCTCGAAATATTTTGTGTGAGTAAATAATGACAGAATTAACATTTTTGGGTGAACTATCTCTATAATGTTTGTAGAGTACAATTAGACTGGAAGGGTAAAACTAACAGTTAATTTTCGTTAGTTGATTTGGTCACAGGTCATTAGATCTAGCGTTCTGCACATTGATTTAGAACGGTGATTGGACTGATTTTAACGATGCATTCCTTATTTTAATGCACATCTTCCAGTCAATCAGAGAAAATCAAAGGGTCCACAACCAAACTGTTGAGAACTGAGGTGTCATGCTTATGGACTTGTTTTGTTGTGTTTTCTGTCCCCATGTGCTCCCCGTGACCCAGTTTCTCCCTCTCGTTGATTAGTCATTTGGTGCAGGTGTGTCTTGTCAATTACCCTCGTTTAGTCATATATTTAAGTCCCGGTCCGTGCTGTCTGTCTTTGTCTGGTCTACAACGTCATGTTCGTGTGTCAACATCCTTTGCCTTTGTGAGTTACCCTGCATATTGGATTCTATTAAAGACTGTTCATTGATCCACGTCTCCGTCGTTCCTTCCGACACAGGTCCTGACAGAAGACCAGACCTGAAAAGAAGTTTAATTGCATGTTTCCCTCCGTTTGATTTCTGTTTTTTGTACAGTGTTTTTGTTTCCCGTGTTTTCCCCATGGATCACCTCGCTGCTTTGTTCGTCTCCCTAGCCTGTAAGGACCTGCCCCTTGTGGAGTATGCGGTTGAGTTCAGCCAGCTCGGCATTCTAACGGCGTTCGACGATGCTGCGCTGAACTCACTGTTCAGGATCGGGGCAAACTACCACTGCCCCGTCGACCTCCCGGACACCACTGGACTGAGCTGGAGGGAAGCTATCATCCGGTGTCTGGAGAGCGTCTATCCCCAATCCAGAGCCCAGCCCACCATCATCCCGCTGTGCGGAGTTCAAGCCCGAGCCCACCGATGGCGGAGAGCCCGAGCCTGCCGCGACCGGCGAGCCATCGCCGAACGGAGCGACAGTGCTGAGGATTGCCGGAGCTGCAAGTAATATCAGACCAGGTGCGAGAGCCAGCTACAACACCCGCTATGAGGGAAGGAGCCATGGACAGCTAGAGTGCAGAGAGGAGCTCCGCCCCCTGCACCATGGCTGAGGGTGAGCTTATTGTGGATTGTGGTACGCTGAGGGGGGTCCCGAATTGGATTTATGGGCCGACCTGCCCCCTGTCCTTCCTCCTTCGTCAGAGCCCTCTGTCAGTTCCATTCCCACGTCCGGCCCGCCGGCCGATTCACTCCCAAGCCCTATGATGACAGTAGCAATGTCCTTAACCTCAGCCCAAAAGAGGAGAATGAGGAGGAAAAGACTGTTGGCTCTAGCCATGGCTTCGGTTCCTGAGTCTAGCCCAGAGAGGGCTGCGGTTCCCGTGTCTGGTCCAGGGAGGGCCTCAGATCCCGAGTATAGCCCAAGGAGGGCTCCTGTTTCCATGTCCAGCCCAGGGAGGGCTCCTGTTTCCATGCCCAGCCCAGGGAGGGCTCCGGATTCCACGTCCAGCCCAGAGAGTACTGTTGTTCCGACGTATAGCCCAGGGAGGGCCTCAGTTCCCAAGTTTAGCCCAGAGAGGGATCCTATTCCTGAATTAGGCCCAGAGAGGGCTCCCGGTCCCGAGTCCAGCCCCGAGAGGGCTCATGTCCCCAAATCCAACACAGAGAGGGCTTCCATTCCCAAGTTCGGCCCAGGGAGGGCGTTTGCTCCTGATTACAGCCCTGAGAGTCCGGAGGCTCAGAAATGCCCACCCACCCTCTCGCTCCTGCCTCCTCCACTGCTGTCGTCTGGCAGCCCCTCTGCTCACCCTCAGCTCACCATCTGTTTGGTACAAGCAAGTCTGCCAGTCTCCATCGTCGGCGTGGCTGGAGAATCCATGGCCTCCGCCTCCAGCCGCTGAGTCCCAGACCCCGCCTCGGCCCGTCGACCCAGCGGCTCCACCATGGCTCCTAGCTCCCTCCTCTCAGTCAGTCCACTGGTCCTGCCGGGCTCCCTAGTCCCTCCTTCTCCGCCTTGGTCTGTCGTCGTCAATCCGTCGCCTCGTGACTAGGATTCATTCCTCCGGCTGCGCCTCGTCCCTCCATCCCTCCAGCTCTGTCAGGCTCCTCTTTCCCTCCGGCTCCTCCTCGGTCCGCTGTCGCTCTGGCTCCACCGCGGCCTTCCGGATCCCCACCTCCGTCTCGGTCGTTTGAGCCATCTGCTCCACCTTGGCCCTTCGGATCCTGCCCATCGCCCTGGCTCATTGGCTCTCCGTCTCAGCCTCGGGCTCCTCCACCACCTTCTCCGCTGCCGTTGGTCAGCCCCCTGGAGTTGTCAGACCTTCCTCCACCATAACTCCTCCTTCCGTCCCCCCCCCTTCTGAATGAAAGAGTCAATCACTAATCGGTAAAGTCAACGCATCACTGCAGCTGCCGTTAGTAGTCCCGGTTGCTATAGAAACAGTCAGTGTTCTCAGACGTGCTCTTAGGACTGCGCATGCGCACTGGCTGATCTAGCCTGAAAAAAATAAGCTTTTTATAACGCTATTTGAGCAAAAGTAACAACATTTATGACACAGTTATTGTCAGATTTCTTTGGTGATTTCAAATATGAAATTTAATCGTAAGCTTAGTGAACAGTTTTGGAAAATTTGATGTTTCCCCATTCAAAGAGATAGGAGTTGCACTTGCATGCCCGAGAGGCATTTCAAAGATGGCCGCCGAGTGACATGACTTGTCTTAAAAGGACTTTGACCATAGCCATGAAGGTAGCCCATGGTGGAGCCAATGGAGGGAGGAGCCATGGTGGAGGATGGGCTGATGACTCCAGGGGGCCAACAGACGGCGGCGGAGCAGGTGGGAGAGGAGCCCAGAGTGGAGACGTAGAGCCGATGAGCCAGGGCGATGGGGAGGATCCGGAGGGCAAAGGTGGAGCAGAAGTTTTTGCATCTGAAATCTTCAATGCATTTCAGTGTATCACTGAACTGCAGTTATATTGTATCTGTACTTCATTATACTGCAAATCTACAGTTATACTTCATTGTTCGGCAGTGTTACTGCTGTTGAACTTTAATGAACTGCAGTTATATACTTCATTAAACTGCAAATCTCCAGTTGTACTTCATTGTACTGCAGTTATACTACTTTGTACTGCTTTTTACTGCAGTTGTACTTCAATGTACTGCAGTTATTTTTTTGTAAGGGTAACAATTTATTTGTTTTTAGATATTTTATGTTTAGATATTTCTATCTTGCGGGAGTCCCGCGAATCATTTTACTCTCCCACATCCCGCACACACACAAGTCTCTACCTGCCTGCGCTCGCCCATCAGGTCGGGTCCCGCAGGAGTGCAAGTCTCAAATCCTCTGGCTCTGGACTCTACGGCAGAAGCTGATGCATTGCTCTCCGCGCCCGGTTCTTTCTCAAGAATTTATAAGGTGAAAAAAGGTGAAGTGACGTGTGGCCAAGTATGGTGTCCTATACTCAGAATTTGTGCTCTGCATTTAACCCATCCAAGTGCACACACACAGTAGTGAACACACACACACACACACACACACACACACCCACACACACACACACACACACACACACACCCACACACACACACACACACACACACACACCCACACACACACACACACACACACACACACCCACACACACACACACACACACACACACACCCACACACACACACACACACACACACACACCCACACCCAGAGCAGTGGGCAGCCAATGCTGCGGCACCCGGGGAGCAGTTGGCGGTTCAGTGCCTTGCTCAAGGGACTCACCTCAGTCATGGTATTGAAGGTGGAAGAAAACACTGGTTATTCACTCCCCCCACCGACAATTCCTGCCGGACCTGAGACCCGCAACCTTTTGGTTACAAGTTCGACTCTCTAACTATTAGGCCATGACTGCCCCTTACCATGCCATGCTGCCCTTTCAGGTGTTTTAAATTGGATGTGGAGTTTCTCGCTGTTGAAAAGGTTTTCTTCCCCCACATAGGCTAATTGACCACACACAATAAGGTTCTTGCCTTTGATAGAAATAAACGCAAAATAATGATTGTATTTCCAGCTACAGAATGCGTACTTTTCTCTCTCCATGCTGAGTTTTTCGTTGGTAGTATCCACCTCGCAGGCGCTTACCAGTCAATGTCTCAGAGGACGCTGCGTGTGCTACACCCGTTTTACAATCTAGATGATAAAACACTGTATTCTGTCGGCAATGATGTAACGCAGCAGTAACCCACAGAGACCTCGGCTTGGAACTGTACTATTATTACTATTTTGGAAATTATAACACGTTAAATTACTCCGTTACTAAAAAAGTAATCAAATTACAACACTGGTGTTTTTCTGGTTTCGTTTCTTTTATTTTCTTACTCCTTCTTGTTTTTATATTATTGGTTTTGTGCGCGCATTCTCATTACTAATGAATGAAGGCAGATCATTTTCTTCTCTTTGTGGCATCAGAGTAACACAATAAGTTCACAGATAGATTTCAACCACTGAGATCTGTACTAAACCTGAAACAATTCACACAAACATGACATTATTCCTGTAACATACTGCAAGACACATAATAATCACTTTATAAAAGAGAGAAAGTTTTGAGCGTTTGTGGTTTGTCCGTCCATCACCAAGAAGCTGTGGATAGTAGACAGTTGCTACAGTATGTGGTTGCTAGGGTGTTATGCATGGTGGTTACCAGTTTAGATGGTTGCTAGGGTGTTTTGGTTAGTTGCTAGGTTCTATTGAGTGGTTGCAAGTGTTTCCAGATCTTCTGGGTGGTTGTTGGGGCTTTATAAGTGGTTGCTAGGTGTTTTCTTCCTATCTAACGTGAAGTGAGTCTTGCAGCCTCAGTCTCTGTGATCTTCTATTCTGCAGATGTGAGAGTTTTCAACTGTTTTCTGGTCCAGCAGGTGGAAATGATGCGCATGATCACTAAAGTACCATTAGATTCTCCTTATCAATACTCATGATTTGAGTAATCATTCATGTCCGGAGCACAAATGTAACAGGCATAGAAAGTATTATGTTCATATATGTAGAATTACACAAAAATGTTCAAATGTGTACATGATATGCCTGTCTGTGTGTGCACCTTCCACTTTAAATTTCTGACTGCAATGTTGATCCTAATTTCCTGTCTTTGCACCTCCTCTTCCCTCTCTGCACTGTCTCTGCATGGGAGAGGTGGGTTTCTAATGAGCTCAGATTAATCCAATTACATATTTTTCTTTTAAATTACGGGGCGTGGCAGAGTCTTAACTTTGATAAAGAATATCTCTTTGGTTTTGAGACTTTAGTCTTTGCAACTTCAGGGATCTTAACTATGCACAATCAGCTTGTAACACTCCAAAGAGAAAGGAAAACTTGAAATCGCATCATATGACCCCTTTAAATCTGTCGTCTAAATCATATATGAGACATTATTTTTCAAGTATATTTTATTATTTTTGTATTTTTATCAAGTTTGGTCACTTTTCTGTCAGATGTGAACTGGAAGCACATGCTAATTTTTCAAGTATATTTTATTATTTTTGTATTTTTATCAAGTTTGGTCACTTTTCTGTCTGATGTGAACTGGAAGCACATGCTAATTACATTGCACTTTACATTCGTCTTACAGAAACGAAAAAGGGCGAATTCACACCGTATATACATACTCTTATGTCTTATCAGGTATGCTGCTTTGTTACTAATGTTGTTAAATTAATTTCATTGCTGAAAAGTTTCCCCTTTCTGCACTGTCTCTGCATGGGAGAGAATCGAAAAAGGGCGAATTCATACAGTATATACATACTCTTATGTTTTATCAGATTAAAACCCTCATCCGTCCCTCGGGTCATTTTGACCCAAAACTCATTTTTAAAGATTTGTAAAAAATCGAGCGTTGATCGTGATGTTATGAGACTCTTTTACTTTTGTCACACTTGCACCGGGAATACATGAAAAAAATTAGAGTGAATTCGAGCAGTTTCCCACAGTCTCAGTGGGTGCTATAAAAAAAGTATTTTGACCCACCACTGGAAAAGCATGGAATTAATGAAAAACATTTTTAATTTAATTTTGTCAGACTTGAGCATGGAGCACACACAAAAAATTTTTAGTCGATTCGAGGATTCTATGTGTAATAAAATAAGGTGTAATAAAAAAAGTAACAAAAGTGTCCCTCACAGGTAATTTTGACCCGGCCATAGGAATGAATGGAATGTCCGAACAAAACAGCATTTTTTTAATTTTTAATTTTTTTTTTAATATATAAAATCTGACACAATCCAGAAGATATGCATACCCAAACAAAGGGCTGAGACTGCAGAATGCCCCCCCCCACACACACACACAAACACACACATGGCACACACACTCCCATTGAAACACATTATAGCATTGATGATGTTTCTGTTGGGAAATGACTGGCATTTTGATTTTTTTTTTACTTACAGTTCAATTTGAGTGATGGGGTGGAGACCAATGAGTTTAAATCATATTTATATTTTTTTATTTATCTTTTATATTTATTAAATATTTATGAAACTGTATGAATATGCATGTGTTTGGATTAAAATTCAGTATAATTTAAGAAAGCTTAATGAAGCCTCAAGTTTAAAGTATAAATATGCAGAAATTGTGTCTTTCTTTGGTTTTTTTTGGTGAAAAAATTTATTAAAATATGCTCATTTTCATAAAAATATCCAGAATTTAATGTGAATAAAATAAAAATCACCAAAAAAATAATAAATAAACCTACATAAAAAATTAGAAAAAAATATATATATATAAAAATGGACCAATATAAGCTTTCTGGACCAAAAATAAAATGAGTGTCATTTTTGGCCTTTGGGTCATTTTGACCCGTGAGGGACACTTTTGTTATAGGTTCGGGAGGGACGGATGAGGGGTTAAAGAAGAGTCGAACCGTCATCTGATGTCCGTCTGATTATTGCATAAAAAAACACAACGCAGACTACACCGGTTACACAAACACACACTCAACTTCAATATTTAGTGCTAGCGGTTTCAGCACAGCACTGGAAGCACTAGTACTAATTATGACTGAAATAACTAACATTATTAATGAAACTCATTGAGCCACTAAAGCTGTAAATCAGTTAAAAGTGCCAGTCAGAAATGAGTTATGGTGTAATCATGTTTAAGATCTCAGAATATCTATCTGTTCATCTGCATGTCATGAAAACTGATATTTCAGCTGATGATTCTTCACTGATCTGAAATAATGATGAGCAGAAAAGCCACAAACCAGACCAAGTTACAGATGTGAAACCCTAAACCAGTTCAGTGTGTGTGTGACGCTGCATGTGAGGTGCCATTTTACTTGCTTAATTACCTCAGAAATCTCCAGTTAACAGGCCTAAAAGCATAGTATAATTTAATTGGGAAGTAATGAAGAACTGTGTGATTTTGTTATAAATTTACACAACCCCATGACATTACTGAGGTAGAAACCCAGCTTTAGGGTGTACTCACACAAGGCGTTTTGAACCGTGCCCGAGCGCGTTTGACCCCCAAAGCCCGGTTTGTTTGACTAGTGTGATCTCTCCGTGCAGCGCTCGGCCGCGGTTCGTTTAGCCATCCCTGGCTCGGTTGGAAGAGTACGGCCAGGGCACAGTTCAGTTGGGCTTGGGCGCGGTACGCATATAGTGTGAACATTTCTGAGCGGCAAAAGCGACAGATCTGTTAAAAAAAACATATTGTGAGATGGCCGTGTGTGCCCCAAACGACTTAAAACAATAAACCACAAAGTTAACAAAACGATGCACTCCATTGTGCTGAGAGAGAGCACTTCTCTGCTGCCTTCACGTGCTATGGGAAACTTCCTATTTCCCACTTATGAAGTCGTGATTACGAGCTCATTGCATTCAAGTTATTTGTTGTCGGAAAGAATAAAATGTAATATTCCATTGGTTGATAACCATAATCCGATTCTGGAATTTCGGGTCAAGTACATGCTTTTTTTTACTGTTTATATTACATAGGCTACAATATGCTTCAAATGCCTAAATTTAAATAGCCACTACTCTAATGACAAGACAAGGTATGGAAGCCCGTTTCCGCCACAGTTGAGAAAAAATATAATTCTGTAAGTCATAATAATGAGAAACTTTCTCAAAATTATGACTTAGTAGCCTATCTCGTTATATTGAGAAACGTTCTCGTAATAATGACTCTCGTAATAATGAGAAACTTTCTCGTAATAATGACTTAGTTTCTCGTAATAATGAGAAACTTTCTCGTAATAATGA
>NW_015652315.1:13424-32593 GCF_001515625.1 Sinocyclocheilus rhinocerous | reverse complement strand
TCATTATTACGAGAAACTAAGTCATTATTACGAGAAAGTTTCTCAATATAACGAGATACTAAGTCATAATTTTGAGAAAGTTTCTCATACAGAATTATATTTTTTCTCAACTGTGGCGGAAACGGGCTTCCATAACAAGGTGATGTAGTTGTTGTTGAAAAAAAAAAAAAACTAATAAAGAATAGCATTGACAACAGCAATCGTTGTCCCCTCCAACATGTTTAAAGTTTATGGCCCACCTAATTCGGAAATTGGAGTATCAAAATAAACTCTGAGTACTAAATACGACTTAAGAGGCCATTCATGTCCAACTTCTGATTAGGAAACTCGTATTTACAATAATTCAGATAGCACATGAAGGCAGCATAAAGCGTGCTCTGGCCCGGAACCAAAAGTGCAATGTGAGTGCAGGCCAGCAGGGGAGTGGGGAGGGAGGACAATCGTGCTCGGGCTCGGTTCAAGGCAATGTACATATTAAAAGTAATGGCCCCAGAATAGACCCTTAAGGAACCCCACAAGGGAGAGAAACTGATGATGAGGAAAATTGGCCGATAGCCACTGAAAGTGTCTTGGATTTAAGATATGACTGATATGTACAATATGTGCCAATACACCTTTAAAAGTGCAGCATCCTTCTGTTCTGCTGCCTCAATGTTCCATGACAACACAGATCAGTGTTATGTTTATGTGCTGCTGTCTGATTGGTCGCCTGTGTTCCGTCCACCAATCAGGATGACTCAGATGTGCTGTCAGTGGTGAGTAGCTACTGTGATGTCAGCAGAGGGGGGCGGGGCTTTGAGGACGGCTCCCTCTGCATCTTGAGTAAGCGGCAACCTTCCAGTCTCTCTCGTGAAACCAACACGGAAGTGACTAAAACTGCAATTCATCGACTGGCCGCTAGAGACTGGCTCCAAAAGGGAGTCAGTCCCATAGACTCAGAGTTAAAATGCCCAACTTTACAGCAGAAAAAAATATCTTTACAGCCTGGTACAAGAAGTGGTTTTGGTCTATATAGCAAATTTTGCCCTTCATGACAACTGTGAGGGGGGTGAATTTTTTTGTAACTCATCCGTTTAAATTAAATTAAGCCTTAAAGTTCTGCATTATTAAGGGCGTGGCCACTTGAGTGACAGGTGGATTGCTACTGCTGTCACCACCGTCGAGCTAGGTGGGCGTGGTTTCAGCAACCAGCTCCCACCTCATTGCCCATTTTTGATTATCCGGGAGTCGCAGCCAAGATGGCGATGGCTGGCCCTGCCCACTTTGAGCTTCAAAAACACTCTTCAGAAACCTACGGGTGACGTCACGGACACTACGTCCATGTTTTTGTTCAGTCTATGATCTTGAGTCCGGACTGTGACCTGTACCTGTGCGACGGAGACGACAACCAAAGCTCGGACAGGTAGAGATCCTCCACTTGTCAGCATTGAAATCTGACTGACATGTTGAGTCAGTGCTGTTGTTATGTTATTTATCTTGTATTAAATGCAACTTTTATTGCATGCATTGCTCTAAGAATGTGTTTTGGGTATGAAATCCAATGCACTCTGTAGTTCTGGCGTCGTATCCTATTCTTCCCTTATATATCTTTAATCCCAGTCAGGGTGACGATTCCGTGTACAGCAGCTCTGCTGGTACAGAAGAATACTCCAGCCTCCTTCATCATCCTTCATCTTGCCGTAGAATGACCCGCTTGGATCCGCCGCCATACCAGGCGAGCCCCCGAGGATGGACGGAGGTGTCTCAGAGTCACCGTGATGGTTTTGGGCAGTTCGGTGAGGAAAACACCCATATCTGGTTACCAATTGTGGTGTCGTTTGGATGGTTAGAGAGGCAGTTTGAGGTGTCAGGTGTTGTCAGGTTGCACCGGGCTTTTCATGAGAGCTGCGTCACGGTGCATGAGCGCAGTAACATTTCACATACACTACCAGTCAAAAGTTTTTTTTTTTTTAAAGAAGTCTCTTCTGCTCAAAAAGCCTGCATTTATTTGATCCAAAAATACAGCAAAATCAGTAAAATTTTGGAATATTTTTACTATTTAAAATAACTGCTTTCTATTTGAATATATTTTATAATGTAATTTATTCCTGTGTTTTTAAAGCTGAATTTTTAGCATCATTACTCCAGTCACACGATCCCTCAGAAATCATTCTAATATCTTTTTTTTTCTGAAAATATGCATCAGAGATGAAGGTAGTGGTGGGGCGGAGACAGAGAACTCTTGGTAAATGCGGTGGTACTTGCTTTCCTTCTCATTAGAAACCTGACAGTCGAGAAACAGCAGTCAGATCACAGAGCAGAACAGAAGGATGAAGTTCAACATCGCTTTGAGTGTTGCTGGAGTCATACTTCTCTACATAGCAGGTAAGAGCTTTGAAAAAGCCTACAACATGACAAAATCAGCTGTAAATGTTATAATGTTTGTTTCAATTGTTTAATAACTGACAAGCCATTTAATTCCTAAGAACCTTTGTAAACAGACTTGACAATTTGTTTCTCATGACTGTAAAAACCTTTGGATCTGAAGACTTACGGTTAAATGTTTGAAATTGGTTTTAGTAAATAAACAAATTCTGCATTTGTATGAATGTCTTTACAAGTGCTTAATTTATGCATTTTAATGGATGAGATTGGTGACTTTGAAGAATCTAAAAGTTAGTTTTGATTTGTTTAATATATTGGTCACTACATAAATCATATTCTTTTAGTTGTGTTATTTATAGATTTGATGACTTTAATATTACTTTAAAATGTGGAAAATGATCATTATAAAGAATGAATAGTGTCCAAATTTTCATGAAGCAAAATGCTTTAATGTACTGTAAAATACTGTAAAAACACTCCAAATATACTCTAATACTTGTATTATACTGTAATATACTGTAAATATACTGGAACACTTGTAATAAACTGTTAAATACTTGAGCAAAATATTCACGTGTGAAAATGCATACAAAAACAGGCACATAGTTATTTACTAAATGTTTATGGCCATTTTAAAAACGCATAAATAATTCTATAAAAACCTAGAAGTATCTAATTCACATACACACTGCATATGAAACTGACCTAATTTAGTTAATAACATCATTATTTAGCTGAAATATTTTTTATCTTGTTTTCATGCCAATATGCACCAGAGCTGATGTAACAGGTGAAAACAGTGATTGTGAGGAACACAAACCAGTCTATCAGCTCTGTCTGGATGATTGTCTGCTTACTTTGTCTTTGTCTCTGTCTTTGTCTGTCCACACAGGTTCCCTCTGTCAGTTAGATAGTAAGTTGGCATAATGACCTTAAAACGTGCAGAATGTGAATCTTCTGTGTCTGTGAGGCATTTTAAGAAGGACATTTCACATCACTTGCTTTCTCTCATCAGTATGTGGTCGAGCCCCTCTCAGAGACAGGATTGTTGGAGGGGAGGATGCGACGGCAAAGGCTTGGCCATGGCAGGTCAGCATTCATATCAACGGCTCAAGACATAACTGTGGCGGGACTCTCATCACTAAAGACTGGGTGTTATCTGCAGCTCACTGCTTCCAGAAGTATGAAGCTTAAGGCTTAAATAAAGCTTAAAATGCATTTGTAGATTGATAATAGTGGGATTAAAGCAGACTTTCTCTATTTACAGTTTTGTATTGTCTAGAGTTGTGATATACTTCGGTCGTCTGAGCCAATCCGGCTCAAACCCTAGTGAGACAAACAGGACAGTGAGTCGAATCATCAACCATCCTAAATATGGCAGTCCTCCTTATGACAACGACATAGCACTGATCCAGCTCTCCTCCTCTGTGAATTTCTCTGAGTACTAGGCCGGTCTGTCTGGCAGCAGCTGGTAGTGTATTTGGTGGAGGTACAGAGAGCTGGGACACGGGATGGGGCAGACTACAACAAGAAGGTATACTGTAAACCTCAACAATTTACCTAGAAAGGTTTTTTTAAAAGCCATACAATCTGTCCTCTAATCTGTGTTACAGGCCCAGCGTCTAATATACTGCAGGAGGTGATGATGACAGTTGTGAGCAACAGGATCTGTAATATTTTTTATAGAGGGAGCATCACAAGCAATATGATTTGTGTTGGACAGAAAGGGAAAAGTGCATGTCCGGTAAGACATCAGTCATTCATTTGAACCATTTTTAATCCAAAATGATTTACAAAACACCAGTGTTTACTCACCTGCAAACTTTACATTGCCAACCTTGTTGCTTAAATAAGGCCAGTCTTAAACTCAAACACTACGACTAAGAATGTGGCGAAAATTATCGGCGGTAAATGGCATTTTCACTTCTTGATGACCCGAAAGAGAAAAACGGCCGAAATTATGAGCTGAAAATATATGCTGCTCCGCCCCGCCCTTGTAATGTTTAGTCCCAAAGGATGATGAAGACAAATTCCAAACGTAAATAAAACAACACAATTTATTAAAAACTAACAGAAGGTAATCCAAATGGTAAGCCAAGCTACAAAACCGCATGTTTTGCACAAACAATACCGGGAAACTCAAGGGTGAACAAAGGGGAACATAAAAACTTGATAACAAACTAAAGGGAGAACAGGTGTGCTGATTAATGGATGTCCATGGTGACTGATGAGTGGTGGGGAGATAGAACAATCAGACAGATCAGACAGAACATGTTTTTTTACAGTGAGATGTGCCTTTTTAAAATTAGTTTTCTATTGTAAGTGAGCGTTTTGCATGCTGTTTATGCGCCCCGTGCGGCTTGCGTTTTTCTTGGAGTGCTCTGAGCGCGTGAAGTTGAAAAAAAAAAATCAACTCTGAGCAGAAAAGCACCCGACGTCATTCAGGTTTTTTAGCATTGTCCAATCGAATAAATGGAGAGCCTTCCATTGTGGTGACGAAAGCTTACAGTTGCTTGGAAAGTCCAGAGACTGCAATGATGGAGGAGAAACTTGTAGTAGCTGTCGCGGATTAGCCGGAAGGAACTGTATTTTTTAAAGGTTTCTGCTGATATGACAGTTTACTTAACAGCAAACCAAAGATTTCTGAGCGCTCGCACTATAATCCTTGATTAGACTGTCAGGACAGCTGATTTGTTGGTTGCCTGACAATATAAACAAACTGCAGTGCACTGCTCTTTTCTAAATAAAAAAAAAAGTCAACCACAAAAGGCAGTGCTGTGCACCTCACGTTTTCAAACCTAAAACAAACAAAAAAACGTGTTCTGTCTGACCAGGGCCTAAAAGTCCATGATAATGCAAAAAGAACCTAATGGTGGCATCCCGGCAGTGTTCAGCGCGCAGGTTTCACTCTCCCTCTAGTCGTCATCACTGTGCAGTCATATTCCGCTTTATGAATGTGAGTTCAGCTGAGTTGCTTAGTATAGGAAATTATGATCCGCACTCACGAGAACAATCTTCTTTTTTCTTTTATTTTACATTCATTACTGATGGGAAAAGACACAAACGTTTCGGCTCAAAGCCTTCCTCAGTGTGTAAAGCAATTCAATCCCTCCACCCACTTTTCAAATCACTAATTATATTGACGTCAACATTAATTAGCCAATGTTCAATTACCACAATCATTAAATCATTTCCACTTAAACCCTGGACAATTTACATATATATATCCAACACAAACCGTCACATCCACTAGTACACCTCACAATATACCCGTGACTAAAACAATAGTTGTTTAGGATCACATATTTATCACCATTATACAAACTTATAGTTTATCCTATCAATCATCAATATCTACTCCACCAATTAACTTTAAATTGTATAACAATGGAAAATTCAATAATTAAGAACATCAGAAATACATCGTCATAAACTATCATTGGTTTTCACACTGTAAATACTCAATTTATTATATAAAATATTAAAAATGAATACGTTCAACCATAGTTCATTAAAGAAAGACAGAAAGATCTAATTCCTCATTCATACCATTTGGGTTCAGTGATTTAAGTTTATGAATCCAAAATGCTTCTCGTTTCAATAGTTCTTTATTTATATTACCTCCTCTACGTGACCCAAAAACTTCCTCCATTCCTATACATTCCAATTGCTTGATATCATGTCCCAATTCGTTAAAATGTCTCGCTACTGGAGAGGTTATGTCTTGTCGTCGTATACTAGATTTATGTTCATTAATTCTTAATTTCAACTGACGCAAAGATTTTCCTATATATATCTTTTGACAGGGACATTTTAACATATAGATCACATTACGAGTTGAACAGGTAATACAAGATGTGATTTTAAAACATTTCCGTGTTACTGGACATATAAACTCTTTACACTTGACCAAATTTTTGCAAGCGGCACAGTTTCTACACGGGAAACAGCCTTGTATATAAGCAGACTTTTTCCTCCTTACTACATCCGAGTTTACCATCATATCTGATAGATTTCGTGATCTTTTAAAAGTGAATGATGGACGATATTGAAATTTCTCATTTAGAGATTCATCAGATGATAATATGTACCAATATTTATGAATGATTGATTTTATTATATTACTATGCTCATTGTATGTCAAGGAACAATTTACTGAAAATGTTCTTTGTTTTTTAATGGGCTTATCTATTTTCAAAAGATCATGTCTATTCAATTTATTAACCTTATCTAATGCATTATTTAACCAGCTTTGTGGATACCCTTTAGAACGAAATCGTTGAAATAGCAATTTTACTTGTTCATCAAATTCATGTGTTGTACTACAATTACGTTTTAATCTATGCAATTGACTAATCGGTAAACTATGTTTTAAAGGAGCTGGATGATAACTGTCAACGGATAATATTGTGTTTTTATCCGTTGATTTTCGAAATACCGTTGTATGTAATGACTCATTGATCTTGGTTACTTTAACATCTAAAAAACTGATCGTATCACAACTTTTTTCCATTGTAAATTTGATTGATGGAATTTTCGAATTAATGAAAGACACAAATAATTCTAATTCCTGTTCAGAACCTGACCAAATCATAAAACAGTCATCTATATATCGCATCCAAACCTTAGTATTTGGCTGAAATGGATTGTTATTATAGACATGATCTTGTTCAAATTTACCCATAAATAAATTCGCATAATTTGGTGCTATTGGAGTGCCCATTGCTGTACCTTGTACTTGCAAATAGAAATCTCGCTCAAATAAAAAATAGTTCTTGGTTAAAACTAATGTTGTAAGGTCCACTATATATTGTGATGGTACTCTGCTGTCATCATCTTTACAGTAAAATTTTAGTGCATCCAAGCCTACTTCATGAGGTATATTAGTGTAAAGTGAAGTGACATCAAGTGTTACAAGCCAATCCGTCATACTTATGCAAGGAATTTGATTTAATTTATTCAAAAAATCAGTGGTGTCTTTTAAATAGGATGGCAGTTTTTTCACTATCGGTTGAATCAAAGAATCAAGAAATTTAGATAAGGTTTCTGTCAATGACCCATTCCCTGAGACAATTGGTCGCATTGGAGGATCTTCTAACGATTTATGAATTTTAGGTAAAGTGTATAACACCGGAATCCTAGGATATTCATTTTTTAAATATTTTAATTCTTGTTCATTAATCCATTTCCTGTCTAATCCTATTTGTAAAACTTGGTCAATTTGTTTTTTATAGGACTCAGTTGGGTTAAATACAAGTTTCTTATAAAATGTCTCATCATGTAACATCCCTTTTATTTTCTCAACGTATGTATTAGTATTCATAACCACTATCCCTCCACCTTTATCTGCTCGTTGAATAGTCAATGTCGGATCATTTATTAATGCTGATAAAGCTTCTCTTTGCACTCTTGTTAAATTCCTTTTCTTGTACAATTCATCACTAGGTTCTTGTAATAATTTTTCCACATCATTTTCTACAAGTCTACAGAAAGTATTCACTGAATGATTATGAACTACTGGTGTGAAAGTACTTTTAGGTTTAAATTGTTGTACATATGGAGTTACATTCGCATTCGAATTAAAAAAACTTCTCAATTTCACATTTCTAAAAAACTTAAACAATTCAACTTTGACCATAAAGGGATTTGAGACATTGTATGGTACAAATGATAACCCTTTACTTAATACTATAGTTTGTTCAATGGATAATTCTTTGTCCGATAAATTAAATACAATATTGTCTTGTTCATTTGAAATAGTACATTCGGATGAAGTTACCTCCCGAAGTCCTTTTCCCCGACGCCCTCTTCTCGTTGGTTTCTTCCATTTTGATTGCGTTTGGAACGACGGGGCTGGCCCAAAAAAGGTTTTCTCTGTCGTGATGGATTTTGAGAAGACGACGTGTTGGAATCATCTGATTCTGAAGCACTCGTAAATCTTAGTCCCCCTCGCTGTTGTTGAGGTTTGGATCTCTCCGACATCCAGGTGTAGACTTTGTGATCTTATAGTCCATGGTGTCTCTTTTGAACTTGTTAATCTTGACATTGAGTAACTCCATTCTGAATTTATCAAGTTTTTCTTCCATTTGTCTCTGAAGATCATCCAGTTGTTTCTTATCATATTTGTGATTCATTTCAGTCTTATAATTTTCAATTTTTTCAGATGATGACTTTGTTTCTTTCTTAGTGAACTCAATGATCAAAAGCATTAGATTCATCGAACAATGGTTGAGAATCTCACACCACTTTTTGCAGAATTCAGAATCATCTCGTCCAATCGTCGGTTCTTTTTGGATTCGCAATCCCCGTGGTATCCGACCATTTCTGTAATACTCAGTTCAGCTGAGTTGTTCACAGTCCATGCGAACGCTACACTCATGTACCGCTCATGCTCACCGGAAAAGCAAAGTCTGCTCAAATAACACACTGACAGGATGCTCAAGCCCCTGTCCCTTTAATCACAGACACTAAAGTGCCCTTCCGGTCTGATCTAGAATGCAAATTCAACCGAGGGGAATCTCCTCTCAACCCAGGTCCACAATTTCATTTTATGGACCTTTTTCACATTTCAGGGTTTCTCAGCGTTGGAAGTCATCATAGTTGGGTTAACTTCAAGAGCAGTAAATGGGAGAGTACAGCAAATATAATTTTTGCATTCCCATTTGCTCAAATAGCAAAAGAAAAACTCCACGATAGTGTTTTCATGCCTTTCAATAAAAAGGGAAAAAACTGAGAGAGACTGATAACGGCAGTCAGAAGAGAGAACTATGTCAAATTTACCATCCCTCCCATAGATGCTGCATATTAGAAACACCCTCGCATTAGAGTTAACTAGTTTTTTGTAATTTGATGCAAAGGTCACATAATACAAAGTATAGTGTTATAAATGCACATACATCTTTTAAAAAAATCTAAATCTTCCAAAAACTTTAATTTTAAAAACAAATTTAATTGACTCTTATTACAAATTCTCGTGTAAATAATAATAATAATAATAATAAAAATTAAAGGGATGGTTCACTCAAAAATCTAAATTTGCTAATAATTTACTCTACTGAAAACACCCAACTGGATGCACTTGAGGGCACTTTGGAGGCACAATCAGAAGTTAGTCAGAAGTCGGAAAGAGCTTTATTGCCAAGTATGTTTGCACATATAAGAAATTTGTTTTAGTTTCACAAGCTTCCAGTGCACAGAGATAACAACACACAGATAATAAAAATAAGATGTGAATAAAATACACATATGTATATATAAACAAACAAGCAAAAAAAGAAAAGAAAAAAAAAGTAGAAAAAAATGTATGTACAGGTGTGCTAGAGATAAAATAGAATAGGAATAGAATAGAATAAGATGTAGGGATGTACTAGGATGTAGGTTGGTAACAAATAAATATAAGGTTATTGCACATATTTATTGCACAATGGGGAGAACATTTAACTGTTCATGAGGTAGATTGCCTGGGGGAAGAAACTATTCTTGTGCCTGGCTGTCCTGGTATGTGGGGCTCTGCGCCGGCCAGATGGCAAAAGTTCAAAAAGGAGATGGCTTGGATGTGAGGGATCCAGAGTGATTTTCTGGGCCCTTTTCCTCACTCTGGATGTATACAGTTCTTGAAGGGTGGGCAGGGGAGCACCAAAAATCCTCTCAGCAGTCCAAACCATTCTCTGTAGTCTTCTGATGTCTGATTTTGTAGCTAAGCCAATCCAGACAGTTATTGATGTGCAGATGACAGACTCAATGATGGCTCAGTAGAACTGTTTCAGCAGCTCCTGTGGCAGGTAGAACTTCCTCAGCTGGCGAAGGAAGTACAGCCTCTGCTGGGCCTTTTTAACAATGGAGTCAATGTGAGTGTCCCACTTCAGGTCCTGAGAGATAGTGGTGCCCAGGAATCTGAATGACTTTACTGTTGTTACAGTGCTGTCCATGATGATGAGTGGGGGAGTGCTGGGTTTTTTTCCTGAAGTCCATTATCCTCTCCACCGTTTTGAGCGTATTGAGCTCCAGGTTGTTATAACTGCACCAGACAGCCAGCTGCTTAACTTCTTGTCTGTAAGCAAACTCGTCACTGTCCTGGAGATAATTTCTACCGAAATTACATGTTACTTGTATCTGATTTCACAGTTCAAGTCAAGTTAAGTCATACTTTGTCATTCTGCTACATGTGTGGACATAGAGTGGAACAAAATGTCATGCCTTGCAGAACCACAGTGCTACATAAAATAAACGTTTACAACAAGCTGAGAGATTTTTTATTTTTTTGGTCAACAGAGTTTCTCCTGACGTCCATCACAACCTGCTTTGTTTTACTCACTTTGAGGGACAGGTTGTTTGTGGGGCACCTGTGCTCAGTATGGTAGTGCTGGAGGTGTTGTGGCCAGCACCGACTGACTGAGGTATTCCAGTTAAAAAGTCCAGGATCCAATTACAGAGGGAGGTGTTAAGGCCCAGCAGGTTTAGTTTGTTGATGAGTTGTTGTGGGATTATTCTATTGAATGCTGAGCTGAAGTCTATGCACAGCATTCTAACATAAGAGTCTTTGTTTTCTAAGCGGGTAAGAGCCAGGTGGAGAAAATGGCATCATCCATGAAGCGGTTTGGACGGTAATGCAAACTGGAATGGGTCCAGCATGTTTGGGATACATAACTAAGACCGAGAACACACTACATGACTGTCATGCAGATTATGAATGGAATTTTTTCTTGAGGACGGATCGCGCCCAGTCGGACCGGGTCTGTCCCAGTAGGGCTCAGTCATTGTGGTGTCTAAAGATTATAATCTTAGAATTCAAGAACCAGTCGTTGCCAGTCGTTTTCACAAAGATTTTTTTTAAACATGTTTAATATTTGCAACTGAGGCGGCCGATGACGTTACTGTTACCCTGGAGATGCTGACACAAGGAGATAATGGCTACAAAAAGAGTTTGCGGTGTAAAAGTACATTGGACAACTCCTATGGAAGAAAAAAATGATTGAACTTTGGCAAGAACATGAATGCCTTTACAACGTAACATCAAAGACATACCACAATCGAAGTAACAAAGAAAAGAACTGGGCTTCAATCACTGAAGTATTGAATGTATCAGGTAAGCTTTCTTTCGATACAATTCACTCAGACTATCCATACAAATATTCACTTATTATTATAATTAATGTTAGAAATAATGTTTGTGTATTTAGAATCTAATGTCATTAATGCCAAGTTTGTGTAATGGCCAGCTGTCCCAATACTACTCAATGTGATGCGAAATGAAAACAATAGTGAATAAGATATATCTGTACATACCCAAATTGTGATTGATAGACGTTTGCTGAGAGTATCGCAATGAGAGTTTCTGAGTAGTAACGCAATTTCTAAACCAAAACCAAAATGCTAACCTGCCGGCTGTCTCAGAGATAATTGGAACTACTAAATAAAAAGGGGGAGAGAGATGCATAACATTGCAGCATTGCGTGAGAGGCTGAAGAGTTCCATTTAGATCGACAGTAGCCTATATAATAATAGTAATAATAATAATAATAATAATGATAAAGATGATAATAATAATAATAAATAGGCTGCTTTACAATATAAGAATGTCAATGTGCGAACCCAGTGGTTATAGAAGTATCTACAGAATGAAAAGAAAAAATCAAGAACTGCTGTAATTGTCCTAAAATTACAATTTCATCTCGTTTGCAGTTGCTGAGGTAAAATGAAGAGCTTGGTCCTTACGGACCCAGTACAGCAGGCTGCTTAAACCAAGACCTAGTGGAAGTAGTGCAACAACATTAACAGCCAAGCAAGCTTGGATCCTCAGGTCTCTGCAGTTTCTTAAAACCCACATAACTCCATGCCAAAGTGAGACAAGTGTAAGTATTTCTTATTTATATACAATACATGATATTTATCATAAAACAACTCGTATAATAGACAAACTGTAGAATTTATAGATGGCAGTTTTTTTCTTTTGTTGAAATATTTGAGTTAAAATGTAAAATCCTTTACCAGATACACCTCCACTTGTTCTGCAAGAAGGGTGCCCCTTCTCTAATTTCTTTCTAATATCCTCTATGGCTTTTAAATTCACAATATTGTTCTAAACGTTTCTTTATAGCTTGATCCATCTATTAAAGAGTATCTGAATGATGAGGAGTCAGATGACAACCCCCTCGATCAACACAACCTGTCAGAGGAAAGCAACTCCTTTACCTCTTTTGAACAAGAAAACCCTTTTCAATCAAACACTCCTCTGTTTAATCAGGGCAAAAATACTTCAAAGCTAGCAAAAAAATGCCAGAGAGAATTAAAAGGCAATGACATTGAACTTCAAAAATTGGCTGTCTTAAAGCAAATGGCTAATATTGTTCAAAATACAAGCACGGATTAATTTACTTTATTTGGACAACAGGTAGCGGACGAAATGAGAAAAATCAAAGACAACATGACCCAGACTAGACTAAAAAGAAACATTATTACTATGATTTATGATGCCCAGGAGTCAGAAATGTTCACCCAACCAAAACATGCCCCATCACAACCATTCTCTAAATATCCACCTCCTGGGTACCCATCAACTTACCCAACTCTATCTCAGCAACCTGCTGGGTTTTTCACATCACAAGTGCCACGCCAACACTCTAACATAGCACAGCTACAGCATTTTCAAGAATGCTTACTAATTTAGAGGAGTAAAAAAGGAATGAACCTTGAACCTACCTAAGACACTAATTTCAGTACAGTTCAGTTAGAGTTCATATGAATGGTCTTGTTTACAATATTATACTCTGGAGGGTGCTCTGGGGGGCTCTTACGAGGAGCGGGCCCTGGAGGGCGCTCTGGAGGAGTGGAGTTCGCCAACACAGGGTGCTCAGAAGACGAAGGAGGGCTGGACGGGACCAGCGGAGGCGAAGAAGACTCAGGAGACGTTGGAGAGCTGGACGGGACCAGCAGAGATTCAGGAAACGAAGGAGAGCTTTCTGGAGCGGACTCTGGAGAGAGGATAGGGGCCGAGAACTCTGGAGGGAGCGCCATATCCATAAGTTCAGGGACATGTACTGGAGCCGACACTGGAGGGCGCACTGGCACCGACACTTTTACTGGTCTGAAGACTGGAGCGGATTCTGGAACAGGAGTGGCCTCTGGAGCAAAGGAGATGATCCCGATGTTCAGGGATGTGGAGGTTTTGGTAGCAGGCATGGGGTGAGCTGGAGTGCTCAATCGCTTATGAGATGGGACAGGATGAGGGCTGTTCATATTTCTCTTAACTTCTTCCACAATATAATCAGAACCATTAAGCCAGAGAATTAAATTAATGGACTCAACGAAGGAAAAACTACGATCAGGAGACAGGAAACAAATTACTCCCTTATCCAGTCCCATCTGGAAACAAACATTGAGCATACGATCACTCCAACTCACCAGATGGGAGAATTCCACAAACTCTTCCACATATTGCTCCAGAGGACGACCATCTTGCCGGATGGAGGAAAGTAAGTCTTCCGCCAAGTTCTTCTTCTTGGTAGGTCCTGTATTCTGTCATGGGGATGCCAGGCGAAGGAGCTTGAAGGAGGCAGATATCAAATAAACAGAACACTCAAGTCCACTTGGGAAAATCCAGGAGAAAACAACCTCTTTACATGACGGAGTCAGGACAAACAAACTGAGGAAAGGCAGGGCTATAAATACTAAGCCAAACGATAGACTAATAAGATAATTAATGAACACAGGTGGAAACTAATGAACTAATCAAGCAACAAAGGAAAACTAGGTCAAGGCAGGGAAAACAGAAACACAGAACATACACGTGACACAAATCTGAATGTTTTATTGATTTTTATGTTTTGAAAAGTATTAAACAGAATGTTACACATAAAGCGCCATTAATTAGCAGTCAATATTAGCAGTCAACCACTTTAGCCCACAATGAGATTAATCTTCACAACTATCAATAACAAAGTTGTTCAGTGTCTAATAACAGGGGTGATCACTAAAAGCATGTTTAGCTATGCTATACCGAGCTATACATAGTATAATAATAACATCTGTAAGGTCTTCTCCTTGTTTATCTCTTATCATGCATCTTTATGAACAGAAATGAAAAAAAAAAATAGATTGTGTATATAATACCATGCTTCATTGTACTGTTTAATTACCTCCAACTCTTTCTGCAGTACTGACAGTCCTTGTTGTCCACATCTTCCAAGCCATTGTTTCAGCCATATTCTCTTTTGTCGTGGCTTCTTCTTTCTTTCGGATAAAATAACTGCACAGACCAATTGAAGGGCCAGTTGATCGTCCATGCTTGAAGAAATGGCCTATAATCGTTGTAATTTCTCGCGAGAATTTATGTGAGAAAACGTATTTTTGCTGATGATCGGGAACGCCTCTTCACTGAATGTTTTGTAGTGTGTGCACCTCGTTAGTGTTGTGTTGTGTAGTATGCACGCAGCTATGACAAGACGATGACAGATGAGAAGAAATCTTGTTGCGTAGTGTGAGCAACACAGTGATTCGGCTAGTCTTTCAATCATGTAGTGTGAGCTTGCCATTAGCTACAGCAATCGCTGTAAAATGTCTTTGTCCATATTAAGGATTTCCTGGTATGTCATAATTACTTGTTTAGCGCTCTGTAATGTTCACATCTCCTCATTTTAGATATGAATAATATACGAATAATCTTTTATCTTTGAATTTAAATCTAGATTTATTCACACTGGCCCCGGAAAACCTCTATGTTAACACACTTGCCCGAAAAAGTGTGGGGGACAAATTTATGTTTTATTAAAAGTAGGGGGGACACATCCCCCACGTCCCACGCATATTCTACGCCTATGTCCTGATCTGAATGCCTCATTTCGGATTTTTAGCAACCTGCGAACCTATGCTGTCATCCATGGCTTATGGTTGGCATGTGTGGTGATGCTCTTGGTGACTGTCACATCATCTATGCACTTTTTGATGTAAGCAGTCACTGTTTCGGTGTACTCTATTAAGTCTGTGTGATCACTGTAAGTGGCCGCCTGTCTGAACATGTTCCAGTCTATGTGCTGAAAGCAGTCTTGCAGTGCTGAGGTAGCATCATCTGACCATACTATGATCTGCTTTTGAACCGGTTTGGCAAGTTTGAGAAGTGGTCTCTATGCTGGAATTAGCATAACAGAGATGTGATCTGAGTACCCGAGGTGGAGGCGGGGGACAGACATGAATGTGTTTTTCTCTGATGTATAAACAAAGTCCAGTGTGTTGTTTCCCCTTCAAGTTCATGTGTTGGTAGCACTTTGGCAAAACTGTCTTTAACTTTGCGTGGTTGAAGTCACATGCTATCATGAACAATCCATCAGGGTTGTTTGTTTGTTGCTCGCTAATAGAGCTGTATAATTTGCGCAGCACATCCTTATGCAGAGTTAATACTGCATGATTTTCAAAGTAATCGAATCTGTTGTTTTCACACTGTACGACTATCTGGGGTAGCATTCAGTTGCTGCTGTGTTCACATTGCATGATGGATCGGCAACAAGAGGTTACACACTGCATGACTTTACAATAGGAAGAATCGCCAACAACTCTGCCTGATTCGCAAACTAGCCAAACACACACGAGAAGTGATAAGGAAATAAGATCACGCTGATATTATGGTCTATAAGTCCTCCCCGAACAGACAATAATTAACAAAGATGACATCCTTGTTAACAACATACTGTACTTCTGCTGGGAAAGTTTTATATACACAAATCTAAGTAGTACTTGAAAGTGAAACCAACGTTTTGTGCATTTTATAATAAGTTTATTTCTTATAACCTACAATAGACCTCAAAGTGATGAAAAAGAAAAATGCAATACATCTTTTGTCCTTTATAGAATAATATTATTTACAGGAAAAACCCTAGCCCCCTTTTATGTTTAATTTTATTTTTTATTATACATATTCATATATAAGTGCTGTCAAACGATTAATCATGATTAATCACATCCAAAATAAGAGTTTTTGTTTGCATAATATATGTGTGTGTTCTGTGTATGTTTATTATGTCACCTAGGGATAGCTACTTTACGGAGCCCTTCCAAGTTCATGAGTCTAGCCTTGTTCATAGTCTGTTTTCCGTGTCTTGACCCTAGCCTGTTATCTCGTCCTGTCTGATTTCTGCCTGCCCTGAAGTTTATAGCCTGTCTTGGATTTAACTTTTGCCTTGCTGATTCGGACTGTGTTTGCAACTCGATTGGATTATTGCTTGTTTTGGATTCCTCTTTTGTCTCGCCCTCAATATACCTGTTTGCCATTGTCAGAACCTTGTCTGTTTTTATGACCACGCCTTTAAATAAAAGCTTTGCAGATGGATCCGCACGTCTCACGTCTCTGTCGCCCCGTTACAGTGTGATTGTCACTCGCGTGAACGAGCACCGATTTGCCTCCGATTTCGGGCATTTGTCAGCGATTTTGCAAAACCTGTCTGTGAGTGAAAATCAGGGCTAAAATCGTTCAGTGTGAACTTGGCATTAGTGCTTGCACAGGGGGAATGCACACAGCGACCATGACAATGGCCATAAACTCCCTCGGCAGATTGAACGGTCGACACTTCACAATTATAAACTCCACCAGCGACGAACAGTGTTTTGATATTACCGCAGCATTGTTACACCATTCTTTGTTGATATACACACACAAGCTGCCTCTGCGAGTCTTACCAGACAGTAATGAATCTCTATCCATTCGGTAGCAGGTTAACCCATGCAGCTGAATGGTGGAGTACGGGATGTTGTTGTTTAGCCATGATTCAGTGAAAATAAACACACAGCAATCCCTTGTCTCTTGCTGTGTAGACCGATTAACACTAGAACTACCAAGGCAGTCATTTTGACCGTTTTTAAATTTTGAAATAATAACTTTGTTGAAATAAAACCCAAATAACTATAATACCCTGACTCTTCCTAAATGTGTGTATATTTTATTATAACATTGTTATTTTATTAAAATTACAAAACACAAAAGAGTTCTGAGTATTTCTACCTTGAATGGCCAAAGTGGTCAAATTGACCATTCGCATTACAGACGGCGTATAATTTCTGCTTTTGTAACTTTTTCCCGTGGTTGAAGATGCACGTCACTGTTGCCTAGCAACTTTTGTTCTAGTTGTTTTTATATTCTATTGTCCAATTATTTCTAATAACTCCAGAGCGTTGTAAAATACAAAAATAAAATGTATTGAAAAATCGCCCCGTTACAGCGTGATTGTCACTTGCGTGAACGAGCACCGATTTGCCTCCGATTTCGGGCATTTGTCAGCGATTTTGCAAAACCTGTCTGTGAGTGAAAATCAGGGCTAAAATCGTTCAGTGTGAACTTGGCATTAGTGCTTGCACAGGGGGAATGCACACAGCGACCATGACAATGGCCATAAACTCCCTCGGCAGATTGAACGGTCGACACTTCACAATTATAAACTCCACCAGCGACGAACAGTGTTTTGATATTACCGCAGCATTGTTACACCATTCTTTGTTGATATACACACACAAGCTGCCTCTGCGAGTCTTACCAGACAGTAATGAATCTCTATCCATTCGGTAGCAGGTTAACCCATGCAGCTGAATGGTGGAGTACGGGATGTTGTTGTTTAGCCATGATTCAGTGAAAATAAACACACAGCAATCCCTTGTCTCTTGCTGTGTAGACCGATTAACACTAGAACTACCAAGGCAGTCATTTTGACCGTTTTTAAATTTTGAAATAATAACTTTGTTGAAATAAAACCCAAATAACTATAATACCCTGACTCTTCCTAAATGTGTGTATATTTTATTATAACATTGTTATTTTATTAAAATTACAAAACACAAAAGAGTTCTGAGTATTTCTACCTTGAATGGCCAAAGTGGTCAAATTGACCATTCGCATTACAGACGGCGTATAATTTCTGCTTTTGTAACTTTTTCCCGTGGTTGAAGATGCACGTCACTGTTGCCTAGCAACTTTTGTTCTAGTTGTTTTTATATTCTATTGTCCAATTATTTCTAATAACTCCAGAGCGTTGTAAAATACAAAAATAAAATGTATTGAAAAAAGATGTATGTAAAAAAAAAAATTCACAACATGTTTTATCTACAGAAATATTCTGCTTCAGTTCATATTTGTTGGCATTTAACCTTTCAAATACAACATTTTCACTGCGGTGAAAAACTTTTGCTCTCCCGCTTGCCGGACACAAAACGATGCACGCACATTCGGGAGCAGTCTACATAGCTCTTACACAATTAAATATTACAAAAAATATCATATTTTTTAGGGTGATGACATCATAAAATATGACGACAGACATTCAAAGCTTCATTGTAAAACCTCAAAAGAAGCTTCGAATGTAAATATGATATGACAAATATGGCATTCAGTTCAGTCTAGTATGAATGGTCAGAATGACCGCTATGGCCATTCTAGTAGTTATAGAATTCCGGTAGTTCTAGGGTTAAGTTAAATTAAGTCCAGTTTATTTTCCAATGAGTGCACATTTGACAGCATAAGTGTTAGAAGCCCTTAGCCTAGCTCGTATGCCTCCACACTTGCTGCATTTCTGTCCCCTCTCACACCCCTTTTGTGGCGCTGCCTTGTGCAGGCAGCAGTGGACGAGGCCGTGGCCTCAGGGTCTGGCTTCAGTAGCCCTTGTAGCTTCTCGGTAGTCTCCGGCAAGGGTGTGAAGTAACGAATTACAAATACTCACGTTACAGTAATTAAGTAGTTTTTATCAGTAATTGTACTTTTTTGAGTAGTTTAAAAATTATGTACTTTTACTTTTACTTGAGTACATTTTAAGTGATGTATCGGTACTTTTACT